>NC_069505.1:339235756-339280756 GCF_027579735.1 Bombina bombina
TTTAATTGAATTCTGTGTTTGAATTGCTTTTAAGTAACCCATTTCTTCAAAGCTAAATCGAAATTAGTTATAAGGAAATGCACCTCATTAACTATAATCCATGATTATATACATGGGTTTAACCAAATAAATAATACAATATGAAATATCTTACTTAATACATGTTTTCTTTTCTAATAAATAATGTGCAAAACACCTGTCTTTGTACCAGCTGCTAATACCTTTCTTTGGCAAGGAAAATTCTGTATATTTCTCCACCTACACTACAAAGCTGATACTTTTCTGCAACAATTTGCAACATTGATAAGCGAATTAAAGCTGTTGAAAGATTTGCTTTTGCTGTGTGCATTATAAACCCAAATTGTTGTGTAATAATATTCTGTAGGGAGTTTTAAGGGATTATGAAATGAAAAGGAGAGAGAATGGCATTACATAAACAATATGAAAAGACAGCAAGAGTAAATATGAGCTATTTCTACTTATGGTTATGTCAGATATACAACTCATTGTTGTGGTCAATTGCCATATTGTGTGATGCAGATGTAATTACTCTCATAAATGTCTTTGCAACCTCTAACACGATAAGTAAATCATCAATATATCCAAGTCATAAAATAAATGCTGCAGTGTAACTAAAGGTTTCTAATCTCCAATCATCATTTTTAATCCATACAGTTTAGTTATAAACTAAAAAATAAGGGCTGCAAAAGATTTAATGTGCAGTTCAATGCCAACACTGCTAGATCATTACCAACAGCATTATTAAACTTAAAGGGATAGGAAAGTCAAAATTAATCTTGTATGATTTAGATAGCGCATGTCATTTTAAGACACTTTTAAATTCACTTCTATTTTCAAATGTGCTTCGTTCTCTTAGTATCCCTTGTTAAAAAATGAATTTGCACATATCATACACTAGTGGGAGCTGCTTCTAATTAGTGCCTACACACATTTGTCTCTTGTGATTGGCTAAATAGATATTTTCAGCTTCCTGTCAGTAGTGCAATGCTGTCCCTTCAGCAATGGATAACAAGAGAATGAAGAAATTTGATAATAGAATTAAATTGGAAAGTTGTTTAAAATTGTATGTTCTATCTGAATCATAAAAGAAAATGTTGGGGTTTACTATCCCTTTAAAGGGACATAAACCTACATTTTTTCTTTCATGATTCAGATAGAATGTTTTAAACAACCATCTAATTTACCACTATAATTTAACAATTTATTTGTTCTTTTTATATCTTTTGTTGAAAAGCAGCAACTTAAGATCAGTGTGTAGGTGACTAGAGCACTATGTGGCAGCCGTTTTGCAAAAATATCATGCATTTAAAGAGCACTAGATGGCAGCACTATTTCCTGCCATGCAGTGCTCCAGACACTTACCTAGGCATCTCTTCTAAAAAGAATATCATGGGAACAAAATGCTCTGAATAACAAAGTGTTTGGGTTCCATATCCCTTTAAAGCTCCAAGATGGCGGAAAATGCAGGGCTTAATCAACTGACACATGTAAAAAGTTAGAATAAGAGGATGGTTCTGAAGAGAGCTGAAGGCACAGTAAAAAAAACAATACCATGGTTAGTAGTAACCATTTTTTTGAAGTTGTGCCGAGCAGTTTAATGCCCCTTTAAAAGGGACATTAAACACTTTTGCGATGGGAATATAAAATGATAAATCATACATATAAAATAAACTCTGCAATATACTTTCAATATTTATTTTGTCCCCTTTTCCTGTAATTCCATTCTGAAACTGTGAGCTTTTCAGCTCATGTTAGAAATGGAAGTGCAAAACACTGTTATAATCCACACAGCCATTGGCTGAACACTAAAGTGACCTATTTATAACTGTCTCTAATTGGCCACAGCAGAGAAGGTAACCTAAGTTACAACATGGCAGCTCCCATTGTTTTATAGACACTAATACATTACACTTATTTAGTCAATATTTAAACAGCTAATGAAGCTTTAAAAAAATACATCTACGTGTTATTCTCAGACTAATCTTTTCTTTGAATGCATCATTCTATCATTTTTTTAGTGTTTAATGTCCCTTTAAGGGAATTAGCTGTCAGAAATGTATAGAAACATTTTTTCCAATACATTTTGTATTCGCACAAATTATTCTAGCACAAGCTGTTCTAACATGTTTAAATAGTGCTCTTTAATATGCATGATAACATTTTGTAATCTTAATCATAATTATTTGGTTCAGAAATCATTCAAATTGTAATGCTCTTTCAACTTGGTACCATAGTGATTACATCTAATGCTGGGTAAAGCAAAGTTCCACATGAATAATCAGAATTCAAATAATCAGATAACAAATACCTAAGGAAACAGATTTATTGTCTCTGTCTTAAAAAAAAAAAACCTCAGAGATGCTCTGGGCTATTTTTCAGTTTTATCTCAAATTCTTTGAAGACAGGTAAAGTGGGAACCAGTCCTATCATCAGCAAATTCAAGTTCCAAATATTGCCAGGAGTCCCTAAAGAAATAAAGATTTCAAAAGACACATTTGACACTGCTACAATGTGTGTTTTGATAAGAGGCAATGTTCTATGAAATAATCTTCAAATCAATATGCAAATTTGCCTGTCTAAACTAAATACTTGATGGGTTTATGTAACTTTTCTGATCATGCCTCTACAGTTTAACATTACATATACAATGAAATAAAAGATACATTTTTTTCTCTTCTTTGTGTGTTTTCTAATGATCAATTTTACCTGCTAGAGTGTATTAAACTGCTTACAGATAGCTCTTTTGCTTTTATTTTGCCAATTGAAATAGATAATTTGCCAGTTGACACGTAATGTGTATGTAAATTCTGACTGTTGAAACTGCTAACTATACTGAACATTTCAATATTGTAGTATTAGTAATAGAAAAGCTATCTAATCAAGAAGCAACAGAAGAAATAAAAAAAAATATTTTCACTTCCTCTGTGGAAACAATAGCCTTTGTTTATACAGAGATAAAATGACACCTTTGTGTATAGAGAAAGATATAAGATAATGAGGTTTATTCTCCCTGCAAGATCAGCCCATTTGAATGAATTGTGGTTTCAATGAGCAAAACCAAAACCAACTATTTCATATACAAAAACAAACCCATATTAGTAATTTCCCCTGCATTTTATAATCTACATATACGTGTAACAAATCTTTGGAAACACATTAAGTGGGGCACAATTTTAGACGGTCATTTAACTTAAAAATGCAATTCTACATAATATATTAATGTAGAAAACAAAAAAATAATAAACATTTATTATTTATTTTACCCTCTTTTTATTTACCTATAGAGGCTGGAGTACATTGTGCAGAATCTAGACCCCTGTCTTTGCAAAATTCTAAATAGTGATTGTTTGATCTGTGCAGGAGAGGATTTATAGTTGCCCTTAATTGGTCAACGCAAAAATTATGCTATTTTAATGTATGCATAATTATGTATGCATAATGTATTTGCACAATGAGGATGTATTAATATAATAATTATTCTATCTTTATACATATTTGATATATTTGTTTTAAGCTTTTAGTTTATATACTTTTTCTTCTCATTGATGTAATTTAAGTCTTTCGTTATAGGATTTCGGCTCTATAAACATAGGCCGCAACATCTAAAAAATAATTCTACAGTATTTAAATATTATTTTTAATAGTTACTTATTGTATAGTATGTACTTGTGATATCCGATTTGATTTTATACAAACACAGCGTAAAACCAAGTGCATTAACAACCATTGATTTAATGGAAAGCAGATCACTTTTTAAAAAAATAAAAAAAAAACATTTGCCAGTTCTTACTTAGAACTTGGCAGTCTGTAGCTGTTAATCAGCCATTATTGCACTGAGGAATTTATAACCTATTTTCTAAAAGCTATAAACAGTGTAAGAAGATTTGGAAACAGTCAATGAATAGCGTATTGAGAGGCTGGGTTTGAGGGAAAAAAAATAAGCGTTTTTCTATTGTACTGTGGTTGTTATGCAATTGTTGATTAATATGTTGAGATTGTCTAATATGTTCATGAAACATATATTGGAAAATGTTCATAACTGGCATCTCAGGGAACCAAAGATGTAATTAAGTTGCAAATTAAGAAATTAAGTTGCATTCTGTCTCTTCTGAGCGTGGGCAAAGCTTTGGCCAGGCTGAATTATACAGACACACAGTGTTATGGGCAAATGTAGAGAGCTACACATTTACAGTTGTAATCAAAAGTATTCAACCCCCATTGCAAATCATATATATTGTCAAAATTGACAGACTTTCAGCTGTTTGGAATGAACAAATCAAATCAAACAAAAGCAATTGAAATAGCTCAACTCAACGAATGTTTCAAGTGGTTTACCCAAATTCAACAGGAAATGCATCATTTAATGAATTCTGCATTCTCAAAATGTTTCAACCCCCTGAATAGAATCCATCACAACAGCACAAATATGCAAAACAGGTGTTGTCTCAAGCACACCTGATGCAACTAATCAAGGGCTTCATTAGTTGCACCAGGTGCACTTGAGCTGAAACACATGAAATACCTGAACTTGCTTAAGGGTTTGTTGAGTGTCACGTTTGACTGCATGTTAGAAATATGGCTAAGTCAAAAGAATGATCCAAAAAGTTAAGAGAAGAGATCATCGCCTTTCATAAACAAAGAACAGGATCCAAAAAAATAGCAAAGGCACCGAATGTTCCTAAAGACGCTGAAAAGAACACTCTGCCTACAGTTAAAGGGACAGTTTGCTCAAAAATGTTCTACCCTTTAATTTGTTCCCAATGATCCACTTTACCTGCTGGAGTGTATTAAATTGTTTACAAGTAGCTCCTTTACCCTTATATTGGCATTTGAAATGGTTGATTTAGCATGTGGTATCCCCACCTATTCTGAAAGTTTGTGGCCGCGCGTACCAGCTATAGATAAGCTTTGTAAACACAGCCAGCAGAAGAAATTACACTCCCAGTGGGATATAGCAGAGATAAGGTAATAAAATGTTGATTTTCCATTGTTCTCTCAAAGTATTGGTGATTGTTTTAAGGACAGATATAAGATAAAGAAGCAGGTATATGTACACAATTTGATAAAGTAATGAGATCTGATTATACCTACAAGCTCAACCCATTTTATTAGGTTGTGGCTTCAAAACACAAAATCAGAGCTTTAATATACAGAAATAAACCTTAAAAAGCTAATTTTCATACATTTTTTACTCTGCAGTTGGTAAAAAAAGCAATTGTAAACATATTAAGGTAAAAACTATTTTACAGTATACTGTCCCTTTAAGCATGGTGGTGATTCGGTGATGCTCTGGGGCTGCTTTGCATCTTCTGGCACTGAAAACCTGCAATGTGTGGAAGGCAAGAAGGATTCATTGAAGTATCAGGAAATCCTAGGAGAAAACGTCATGCTGTCTATGAGGAAGCTGAACCTTGGGCATCATTGGACCTTCCAAAAGGACAATGATCCCAAGCATACCTCAAATTCCATCAAGGCTTGGTTGCAGAATAATTCCTGAAAGCTAAGATTCCCACCACACTTAGTCAAAGGTTAACATAAACACAACAATATTTTGAGTTGATAACTTTACTTCATAAAAAATTAAAGTGCAATAATATAACAATTATATAGAAATTGATAAAAGGGACGTCTCCCTTAACAGTTAAAATAATTTTAAAAAATTGGGTCTGGAATACCACCTTAAAAAAATGCTCGAGAAAAGCTTGATAAATATTCAGTATACGCTGTGTTTCTATTCAGCAGATGTGGTTACAATGTTAATATGAGTCTTAGGATTCAATCTATCCCAGTTCTTGATATGTTGTAACAAAGTTCTTATGTTAGCTGATCAAAAAGTATTGCAATTTCACAAATAGTGTCAGCAAAACAATGTATAATTCTGATTTTGCTTTAACCCCCTTAGAATTGGTTAACAATGGATATTGAACACCTTAATAAGGGTCTTATTATTACTCACAGTTTCTTTTTCAAAGTAGCTTAATAGCGATCTTTATGCTCACAGTGTTGGAATTTGGCACAGGTAGGTAATGTCTCTCAATATTTTTACACTCTTACTCGTGTCGGCTGAACAAAATCACTATTTGTGAAATTGCAATACTTTTTGATCAGCTAACATAAGAACTTTGTTACAACATATCAAGAACTGGGATAGATTGAATCCTAAGACTCATATTAACATTGTAACCACATCTGCTGAATAGAAACACAGCGTATACTGAATATTTATCAAGCTTTTCTCGAGCATTTTTTAAGGTGGTATTCCAGACCCAATTTTTTAAAATTATTTTAACTGTTAAGGGAGACGTTCCTTTTATCAATTTCTATATAATTGTTATATTATTGCACTTTAATTTTTTATGAAGTAAAGTTATCAACTCAAAATATTGTTGTGTTTATGTTAACCTTTGACTAAGCGTGGTGGGAATTTTAGCTTTCAGCGCCCTCTCAATTCCTCATACTTTGTTCTGTGACAGTCCTGGGGTGACTGTTTTACAGTGGCTTAGTTTTTCCTTCAGTAATTAGCGCGATATTGTCGTATTTACCTTGCAGAATAATTCCTGGAAGATTCTACAGTGGCTGTCACCTGACTTGAACCCCATAGAAAATCTCTGGTGGGATTTGAAGAAGGCTGCTGCAGCACACAAACCATGGAATATTACTGAACTGGAGGCCATTTGCTCATGAGGAAAGGGCTAAGAATCCTCAGGAACACTGCCAGAAGCTGTTGCCTTGCTATGCATCTCGTTTGCAGCAGGTCATAACAGCAAAAGGGTGCTCTACTGAGTACTAAAGATGCTTGCCATGAAGGGGTCAGCATCATTTATTAAAAGTTGCATTTTCAGTTGAATTTGGGGAAACCACTTGAAGCATTCGTTGTGTTGAGGTATTTCAATTGCTTTTGTTTGATTTGTTCCTTGCAAACAACTGAAAGTCTGTAAATGTTGACAATAAAGTTTTTTTTGCAATGGGGGTTAAAAATATATATATTTGCAAGGTGTATGTACACTGAGCCCGGCACAGGCTTTCTATTCACTAAATAGTTGATAAGCATGGAAATATCTCAATGGATGTTGTAAAATAAATATGAGAGAGATATGAAACAGTTCTCCTTTAGTTAAAAAAATAAATATGTTAAATTATTATTATTATTGGTTATTTGTAGTGCACCAACAGATTCTGCAGCGCTATAAACATAGGCGGTATACAAGGAAACATTTATAGAGATCAGACGAGTAGAGGGCCCTGCCAAGAATTGCACTGTTGTAGTCAGCTCTAAAGAAGGTAATCTACAAACAGCATGGCTCTTAGGCTTACATGCTAAGGGGGTTCAGTGGATAGCAATGGAGGAGAGGAACTGGTATAAAGAAAGGTTAGTGTAGGTTGTAGGCATCCCTGAACAGTAGAGTCTTTAGGGAGTGCTTGAAGCTTTCAAAACTAGGGGAGAGTCTTGTGGAGCAAGGCAGAGAGTTCCACAAGATGGGAGCCAGTCTGGAGTAGTCCTGTAAACAGGGTGTGAGGAGGTAATAAGAGAGGAGGAGAGTAGGAGGTCATGAGCAGAGCGAGTTCTGAGATATAGGGGGGAGCAGCGCAGTTGAGGGATTTGTATGTCAGAGTGAGGATTTTGTGTTCCTGCAGGCAAGAGGAAGCCAGTGAAGTGATTGGCAGAGAGGCGCAGCAGATGAAGAGCGACGTGTAAGGAAGATGAGCCTGGCAGAGGCATTCATTATGGATTGTAAAAGGGCTAGGCGGCAGCTGGGGAAACCAGAGAGGACAGAGTTGCAGTAATCGAGGCGGGAAAGGATGAGAGAGTGGATTAAAATCTTAGTTGTGTCTTGTGTAAGAAAATGTCTAATTTTAGTGATGTTTTTTAAGGTTGAGGTGGCAGGATTTAGCCAAGGACTGAATGTGAGGAGTGAAAAAAAGACCCGAGTCAAGTCAAATTAAACTTTAAAAGATTGTGTTAAACAAACAGCAAACAACTCTGTTGTTTTCTTGCAAAATGAGCACTTAGAAATTGCCAGTGTAGCTGCCTATAGTGATATAAGAAGGCCGATATGCTTAGAAATTAAGTTGCATTCTGTCTCTTCTGAGCGTGGGCAAGAAACCGACTTCCACTGAGTAAGGCAGCTCATGTTACTCTAGAATATTTAAGACATGAAGCTAAATATGCGTTCATGTAGAGATCACAGCCGATCACATTGCAGAAATAAATTTAAATAAATAAATACAAAGTAAAACCATTTTAAAATGATAAATAATACATATTACATTTATTTCTATTAAGTATAACCCACTGTTTAGGTATTCTTGCATGGGTGTGAGTCTGCTGATAAGGCTAGCAGGGGTCAATAAAATTAGTACGAAATGCATTATTTGAAAGTTTTTATCTGTTAAATCCAATTAGGGAAACATATGTAGTAAGGTTAGCCTTAATAACTCAGTAGTGTCAAATTCCAGCTCTGAGAATGAGAAAATCCATAATTTTCTGAGATAAATTACATAAAAAGGCGACAAAGTAAATAATGAAAGTATATTGCAAAGCAGTTTTACTACACATAACTAAACATTTTATACAACATTCTCAAGGTGTTAATTGACACTTTAAAGGGAAGTGGTAGTAAAACGCCAAAACTGTAAGTGCTCAGTATGCAGATACATTACAAGCAACCTCCAGCTTTCTTAGCAGGGGACTGGGTTTCAATGCAGGTGCAGTGTCAGCTTTTACTAAAATAATTTCTCCTACTACATGCATATTGCAACAATTCCATTCAAAATTGAAACGCTCTCATGAGCATTTCCTTTTTAACCACCATGTTCCTTTAAAGTCTACCTGATATATTAATATACTTTATAACCTTGCAGGCATCCCCTTATTAGCTTTTACAATCTTGCACAACAGCTAGACAGTGCTAGTTCATGTGTGCTATACAGATAACGTGGTCACTCCTGTGGAGAATGATAATGGTTATACAAGAAACAGCACTGATTGGCTAAACTGCAAGATTGTACAAAAACACTAAGATAAGGGGCAGTCTGCAGGGGCTTAGATACAGGTAATAATAGAGGTAATATAACAGTGTTGGTTATGCAAAACTGGGGAATGGGTAATAAATAGATTATCTTTTTTTGGTGAATATTTTTTTATCACATAATATATTATTGCCCACAAAATTAGAGTTGTGAATATTGTAAACGTATAGGGATAGAATACAAGTGGAGCACTAATTAATCAAGCACCCACAAACGGGCAAATGTGACTGTTTGCAGGTGTGCGATAAATAACCAGCCTTGCAATTAGTGCTCCAAAAATTAACCAGAGGTGCGCTGGTAGCACAAAGTGGAGCACAAAAACACTTTAGCGAAAGCGATATTTTGCGCTCCACTTGTAATTTTTTTTGGATATTTACTTAAAGGGACACTGAACCCAATTTTTTTTTTTTTTCGTGATTCAGATAGAGCATGCAATTTTAAGCAACTTTCTAATTTACTCCTATTATCAATTTTTCTTCGTTCTCGTGCTATCTTTATTTGCACTTTTTTATTGGTGGATGAATTTATCCACCAATCAGCAAGAACAACCCAGGTTGTTCACCAAAAATGGGCCGGCATCTAAACTTACATTCTTGCATTTCAAATAAAGATACCAAGAGAATGAAGAACATTTGGTAATAGGAGTAAATTAGAAAGTTGCTTAAAATGTCATGCTCTATCAGAATCACGAAAGAAAAAAGTTAAGTTCAGTGTCCCGTTAATCACATTGGAAAAGAATTATTGAAGCAGTTGCTAAATTTGAGCATTTGTAATTTCTTGGTTTAATGTAATTTAAAAGGTGTTTTGCAAGAATGAAAGAAAAACATCAAAGACACTTTATATTTTATTTTTAGAATAGATTGTGTTGGCTTTATGGAACCTGAACTCCATGTGAGTAATTTCAAGTAGTGTTTCCCCTTGTGTCTAAAACTCTACACTAGGCCCGTGTATTTGAGAGCTTCGCTAGTTGCCAAATGCAGAAAAAGATGGCTGCTCACAGCCTTTGGCTCTTTTCAGAGCTGTATTTCTTCTTATAAAAGTGCAAGCGAGAAATTGTAAAAATATACTGAATCCAAGTGTGGTTAAAGGAACACTCAATCAAAATGAAACTTTCATTATTCAGATAGAGCAGGCTATTTTAAACAACTTTCCAATTTACTTCCATTAACAAAATGTGCACAGTCTTTTTATATTTAAACTTTTTGAGCCACCAGCTCCTACTGAGCATGTGCAAGAATAAGTGTGTATGCATTTGTGAATGGCTGATGGTTGTCACATGGTACCTGTATGCATTTGTGATTGGCCAATGGCTGTCACATGGTATAGGGGGAGTGGAAAAAGACATAACTTTTAAAATTGTCAGGAAAAAAATCTACTACTCATTTGAAGTTCAGACTAAGTGCTATTGCATTGTCTTGTTATCTTGCATTTGTTGATTATGCAAATCTACTGTGTTGACTGGTCCTTTAAAACAGAAAAGACTGTTAGACAGATTTAACAGGTAGAACCCTAAACATTTTTTCCCCTTGTTTTCAATGCAAGGCCTGTAAATTTAGCAAAAAGACTGATAGGGTAATGTCTTCAATGACTGGTAAAGAATTTGAAATAAGAAGCATTATTAGGTGTTCAGACACGGAAATAGTGTTTCCTTACTTAATGACCATGGTAAAAAACAATATTTGGGTCAGACCTTGATTATTACAAGATAGGATTCGAGAACACCTCCTAAATATTGAAACTGGTTATGAGGGACACCTCCTCTCCCGCCATTTTAAAGAATTTCAGAACCAAAACCCGAAAGGCTTACTGTATTGGGGTTTAAGAAAAGTTAAAAATGACTGAAGAGGTGGTGAACTATAATTTAAACTCCTAAAAACAGAGGCCAAACTTGTTTTACAATTTAATACTCTGACACCAAGTGGCTTAAATGCAGAACTCAATCTAAACCCCTTTATTTAGTTTATTTTTAAAGAATATGAGGTTTGAATTCATATTTATAAATATTTATTTTTGGGGAATTTTTATATGGTTTTATGGAAGTTCATTGTGTAAGCATTTTTATAGGGGATCTTTTATGGAAGATTTTTTTTTATAAAGGATGTTCTATGGGGTGTTTATACAGATTTTTATATAAGTTGAAACAATTTATTTTGTTTAAATAAAGTTTTTTTTAAATACATTTATGCACAATATATTTGCTGCAATTGTTTTCAGATGATGAAATAAATCAGGGCTTTGTTAAATAAATAAATAAATAAATAAAAGGAGGTAGTGGCTCCCATGTTTGCTATTTAAACCTTACAAGTAGACTGCACAGATCACATCTTGAAATAGGCATAACTGCTGAAACGCGTTGATGTGAAAGCTGTGAAAGGCTGCCTTTTCTCTGGAATTTATCCCTTTTTCTGAGGAAAACCACTATCCGGATTGCTGTGAGACCCTCTGGACTACTGCCTTTTTTGAATGCCTTGCCATAAGTCTGTTGGGTGACTGAATTGATCCCTTCCTGCTCCTATAGCATCAAAGGAGGTGCTATCCACATTGTGAGTACCACTCTTATCACTATATATCCTGTCACCTTTGTACCAACAATACTAGGCCATACAGGCACCTGTGTCCATTCTCTGTTCATACAGACATCATATCCTGTACGGGAAGTTGGTCTTCTGGGTGAACGAATAGATCCCAGATTGCCTCTATAGCACTGATTGAGGTGCTCTTCTAAATGTGAGTTCTTTTCTTACTCTAAGACCTACAAATTTTGGACCAAACAATATTGGGCCATGTGGCGCTTCTGTTCTTTCTTGTTTCTTTAGATTGCTGTTCCTGGGTCCTGGCCTGGATCTTCACAGATAGCTGTCTCCTCTCCTCTCCAGAGACTCTATACAATAATATTATTGATATAAGTGCATTCCTTTTTACCAATTGCCTCCCACATTTGTTTTTTCTAGGCATTGATATATACTTTTATCAATTGTTTGAATAATAATCATATTTTATTTGTTTTATAATTTCCATTGCAATTTATTTATTATTTTTTATATATTATTTTTTATGGACTATTATGTGATATTGATCACTGTCTTCACTAGTATTTAGCAATATTGTGATTGCTTTGGTCACTTATAACTGACATTTCACCATTGTCAACGATTGTATTTATCCACATTTCTACACTATATCTCTCTCACTTATCATTTTTGATTTATGATACTTTGGAAGACATATTGTCTTTAGTATTTAGTTTGCTACCACTGTTAAACTTAATGATTCACTAGGGCGCCCCCTCATTTTTTGTTGTACTTGCATGAGTGATTCTGAAAAAAATCGGCAATCAACTATAATGATTGCCTCAAAGAAGAATTATACAGTTAAAGGATTAGTAAATATAGTAGATTTGCATAATCAATAAATGCAATGCAATAGCACTTAGTCTAAACTCCAAATGAGTAGTAGATTTTTTTCTGACAAATTTCAAAGTTATGTCTATTTCCACTCCTCCTGTATCAGGTGCCAGACATCAGCCAATCACAAATGCATATACGTATAGTCTGTGAATTCCTGCACATGCTCAGTAGGAACTGGTGACTCCAAACGTGTAAATATAAAAAGACTGTGCACATTTTGTTAATGGAAGTAAATTGGAAAGTTGTTTGAAATTTCCTCCTCTGTCTAAATCATGAAAGTTTAATTTTGACTTCAGTGACCCTTTAAAGACCGCTAAGCTAAAGTCTTGCACTGCAACAGTGCAAAATTACAAGCACTTGCTACTAAAAGAAATTTTGAAATGTTTTCGTTCATGTGGAGAGAGATAAACTGTGAATTTTCAAAGCATCAATCTGGGCACCATGATTGGCGAACTCTTGTCACATGACTTGTTTGCATCCAAACACAACTGACATTGGGCTACAACTGTGAGTAAGACGCCATTCCACGTTGGGTATTAAGAGGGGAAAACACTCGGATCGTAAGAAAGCTTTAGAGTAAGTGTACTACTAACCGAAGGTAAAAGTAAAACTGGACATTGCTGAATTAAAGTTTACATAAACACATTTGGGGATTACAACTCCCTTTTTGGAAATGTATGTGCAGTGACTACTATCAATATACCAATATATATATATATATGCACTTCTTGTGTGACAGGCAATAGTGATTGATTTAAGCTAATAAATACACAGAGAGCCCTGTTTAATGATTATATCTACTTCTAAAGATTACATCTATTTTTAGTGTGTTAAACCACCAGTGGTTATTTAATTTTAAAGTATTAAAGGGATATGAAACCCAATTTGTTTTCTTTTATGATTCAGATAGGGCATACAATATTAAACAACTTTCTATTTTACTTCAATTAGCAAATTTGCATAATTCATTTAGTATTCTTTATTAAATGAGCAGCTTTGCAATACAGGAAGCTAGCTGAACACATTCAATGAACCAATTACAAGGTATATATGTGCCACCACCAATCAGCAACAAGTTCACAGTAGTGCATTGCTGCTCTTGAGCCCCCCTAGATATTATTTTCAACAAAGCATACCAAGCGAACAATACACACTAGACAATAGAAGTACATTGAAAAGTTGTTTAAAATTGTAATCTCTATCGGAATCGTGAAAGAAAATGTTTGCTTTTCATGTCCTTTAAAGGGACAGTAAAGTCAAAAAAACTTTCATGATTTAAATAGGGCATGTAATTTTAAACAACTTTCCAATTTACTTTTATTACCAATTTTGCTTTGTTCTCTTGGTATTCTTAGTTGAAAGCTAAATCTAGGAGGTTCATGTGCTAATTTCTTAGACCTTAAAGACTGCCTCTAATTTGAAAGCATTTTGACAGTTTTTAACCACTAGAGGGCGTTAGTTCATGTGTTTCATATAGATAACATTGAGCTCAGGCACGTGAAGCTCCTAGGAGCCAGCACTGATTGGCTAAAAATGCAAGTCTGTCAAAAGAACTGAAATAAGGGTGCAGTTTGCAGAACCACAGATACAAGATAATCACAGAGGTAAAAACTATATTATTATAACTTTTTTGATTATGCAAAATTGGGGAATGGGTAATAAAGGGATTATCTACCTTTTTAAACAACAAAAATGCTGGTGTTTACTGTCCCTTTAAGTGCTTATTCTTCTTTATGCATGTTTGTTTTACATGATTAGAAATGATGTCCTAATGTGGAATGGTCTGCTATAAACTTTTAGCAAATATATACCAATATTTTCTTTCAACAAATTTATTACACATCTAATAAAATATAAGTAAAATCGTAATATGCATACAGTTCATAGGTTAAGTAATAAGATACATACAGTTCATAGGTAAGATAAGGTGCACCTTTTAAAATATATATAAAAAGCTTTCAATTAATAGAAAAGATGAAAAGGTACTGGAAAAATGGTAAAGTACAAGTACAAGACAATATTTTCTGTTAATAGTAGGTAAATGGAGATGCTGCTACGGTTTAATATGTTAACAATGTCCAAGGGATATTTGTAATCTGCATTACTGTTCCTTAGGTGTGAGTATTCTACACCACTGTTCCTTTGATGCAAATAGTACAGTTTGGTTTTACTTTTAAGTATTTTCTTTAAGAATTAAGTCACTTAAGATAGTACAAGTGATGGCGTCTGGGTGTGTGGAAGGTGGTTTCACTGGAGCCGTTATAGTTTTAAAGACAGAGGGGTTGTAGTACTCACCAGAATCCGAAAGCGTGTATCACTCTGACCGCTTTCTCCGACCTGCTCTCCTGCAGCGTGCAGTTGACGTTCAGGCAGCCGTTGGTAGTCTTCTGACGTGATTTCGTCACGTATCACGTGTCTGCCCGAATAGCCAATCAAGCGGTCGGATTACCGGTGTACTTTTCGAACCCACTCTGTTCTACGGTTTTTGATGTAGGTGAACTTTTCAGTGTCAAATAAACACCTCGTTGTTTAGTCTCTTTGTCTCTTTCCTTTTTAGCCTTCACACTGATATCCAAAACGGGTGTTTAGGCTGGGTAAACTGTTACCATATATTTCACTGGGTTAAAGGTTCAAAGTGGTTCCTTCACAATCTGTCCATGAAGAGCTGGCCAGCTACACAGGACTGCTTCACATCATGTGAAGCAGTCCTGTGTAGCTGGCCAGCTCTTCATGGACAGATTGTGAAGGAACCACTTTGAACCTTTAACCCAGTGAAATATATGGTAACAGTTTACCCAGCCTAAACACCCGTTTTGGATATCAGTGTGAAGGCTAAAAAGGAAAGAGACAAAGAGACTAAACAACGAGGTGTTTATTTGACACTGAAAAGTTCACCTACATCAAAAACCGTAGAACAGAGTGGGTTCGAAAAGTACACCGGTAATCCGACCGCTTGATTGGCTATTCGGGCAGACATGTGATACGTGACGAAATCACGTCAGAAGACTACCAACGGCTGCCTGAACGCCAACTGCACGCTGCAGGAGAGCAGGTCGGAGAAAGCGGTCAGAGTGATACACGCTTTCGGATTCTGGTGAGTACTACAACCCCTCTGTCTTTAAAACTATAACGGCTCCAGTGAAACCACCTTCCACACACCCAGACGCCATCACTTGTACTATCTTAAGTGACTTAATTCTTAAAGAAAATACTTAAAAGTAAAACCAAACTGTACTATTTGCATCAAAGGAACAGTGGTGTAGAATACTCACACCTAAGGAACAGTAATGCAGATTACAAATATCCCTTGGACATTGTTAACATATTAAACCGTAGCAGCATCTCCATTTACCTACTATTAACAGAAAATATTGTCTTGTACTTGTACTTTACCATTTTTCCTGTACCTTTTCATCTTTTCTATTAATTGAAAGCTTTTTATATATATTTTAAAAGGTGCACCTTATCTTACCTATGAACTGTATGTATCTTATTACTTAACCTATGAACTGTATGCATATTACGATTTTACTTATATTTTATTAGATGTGTAATAAATTTGTTGAAAGAAAATATTGGTATATATTTGCTAAAAGTTTATAGCAGACCATTCCACATTAGGACATCATTTCTAGTTATTTATTGGTAGAGCCCCTGAGCGCACTCACATCTTTGGTTTTTTAGTGTATATAATTTGAGTGTGAAATTTGGGATTATCACACCAGTGAGTTGCCAATTCTACCACACAGGGTATACTTGTGTTGTTTTGTTTTACATGATGCTAGGTCAATTTAAAAAAATAATTAATTTTTAATAAATGTTGAAAGCTTTTTTTAGGATTCTTTACTATTTTGATTAACACTTTTACAAAACAAGAGTGCGCTAATTAAAACAAATTGATTATAAAAGTGCAACACACTCAGATCTGTGCAAATCCAGATGAAAACCGGCACTGAAAACAGCTGAAGGCTGCAAGCACCCACCTTCTTCCACATTCTGAACCTACGAAGGCTACCGAATGCACCGCTTACTCTACACTCTACAGTGTTCCATCCGGAGATGGGTTGAAAGCTACGTTTGTGGAAATTATTGTTTGAAGATTGCTAAAATGTAATACCCCCCCCCCTTATCTAGACCTGCGCCACCACACGCTTAGGCTTGTGAAGTCTGCGGTGTGCAGTTGCAACTCTTAAAACTGGAAAATACACCATTTCCAGAATTAAATTACAAGAAAACAAGCAAAATAAATAATGCGTATTACATATACTGCAAAGGTTTTCTTATTAGGTATAATTTAATATTATATACTACAGTCTCTCAAGGTGGTTTAGGTCTCTTTATGCAAAATTTGAACTGAAAAAAGTATGGCCACAGACTACTAATAACTTTTTAATCCCTTTAATTTAAATGGACACTCAATCAAAATTAAACTTTCATTATTCAGATAGCGCATGCCATTTTAAACAACTTTCCAATTTACTTCCATTAACTAAATGTGCACAGTCTTTTTATATTTAAACTTTTTGAGTCACCATCTCCTACTGAACATGTGAAAGAATAAGTGTATATGCATTTGTGAATGGCTGATGGCTGTCACATGGTACGTGTATGCATTTGTGATTGGCTGATGGATGTCACATGGTACAGGGGGAGTGGAAAAAGACATAACTTTTAAAATTGTCAGAAAAAAAAGTGCTATTGCATTGTCTTGTTATCTTGCAATTGTTGATTATGCAAATCTACTGTGTTGACTGGTCCTTTAAATGTTGCATTCTATATTCAAAATGTTACAATGAATACAAAGAGGGTACAAAAAAGTTAAACATTCTGCAAAGATTCAACATTCATTTGCAAAAGCGGCAAATAACATATTTCTAAAGCGCACAGTCCTCCACTACAGAGCAACAGATTTATTCACTTAGTTTATGTGAAATATAAAAGACATTCATTTTTTTATATGTCTCTTTATGAGTCGTTAAACAGTTGTTTTTTTTCATGTACAAAACTTATTTTATAATTTACATTTAAAATTTAAATGCAACATCTATTAACATAAAGATGTTAACGTGAACAGTTTGGATGCCAGCTGCCTTTGACTAAAATAGCAAAACATGATGTCTTCCTGACATATAAATGACTGCACATTAATCAGGATAGGTTTTTGTTATGCAGTGTGTTGTGTTGTGTTTTTTTGGAAGGTACAAAAAGAGAATTTTATAGAATGACACAACGCAAACAATATTTTTTTATATATTACAATTTAAAGGGCCATAATACCCAAATGTTTAAACACTTGAAAGTGATGCAGTATAGCTGTAAAAAGCTGACTAGAAAATATCACCTGAACATCTCTATGTAAAAAAGAAAGATTTTTTTTTATCTCAGTAGCCACATCCCATTGTAAAGGACTTCTAAGCAGCAAATCAGTATGTCTGTCCCAGGACAGCGTAAGGAGCGAACATACGTGCACACTCATCTTATTTCCCTATTCAGTTTAAGGAAGTTTACAATGAAATCTCATGAGAGTTAAGTCAAATCTCATGAGATCACAGTAAAAGAGTTCATGACCTTAGCACTGCTGATCCTGATTGGCTGCTGTTCATTTCTTCATTTTTTTATTTTTTTTTTTAGCTGCAGCTGGGCAGCAGCTGAGTATAACTTTTTACACAGAACTTACTCTGCTGAGCTGAGGAGATTGTGAGGTAAAATATCTTCCTTTTTTACATAGAGATGCTCAGGTGATATTTTCCTGTCAGCTTTTTACAGTTATACTGCATCAGTTTCAAGTGATTTAGCATATGAGTATTATGTCCCTTTAAACAAGAGAAAATACTTCAACGTTATTTCACTACTTTCATGAAATTTTATAATGATTCAGATGTTTAAGAAAGCTTTTGCCTAACTGCATAGGTTTAGATAGTTATTTCTGAGCGAGGTCCCTTTGGAGATACTAATGAACCTTTTTTATAGTTTTATTTTTTAAAAGCTTTAGATGTTGTTGCAACCCCCTATACAGGCACAACATAGATTTATCTAGCACGCATATTACTATATTGATATAATAACACAACTGATTCCTTACTTTTGAGAAAAGCACTGGGAAGATTTTAGTGGAGTTTGCCGCATCATTTTTTACTGAAACTCTCAGAATGTAAAAGGACATATCTTTGGTGTGATTATACGATTAAACCAAAAAGCAGAGATGTAACAGTCACTAAAACAATGAAGCAAACAGGAATCACTTGAGAAGCAACCAAACTATCATGCAACTTAAAGTGATGGTAAATCCTAGTGTTTTTGAGATGCTAGGATTTACCAGTGCTACAAATAAAGGACTTTCAGTCATGAAGTATAAAATACTTTATTCGGCTTCCCAGGGCAGAACCTGATTTTTTCAATGAGGTGACGTTTCTACCTCTTAGCCAATAGCTGCGCATCCCAGTTGGCATTATCCTGAAGGGTAAGCACACTATAGGCTAGCATCACCTCGTTGATAAAAAAAGCTTTCCGCTGTGGGCAGCCTGAGGCGCACATCGCGGCATAAGCTGCAGGCAAATAAAGGAACTCTTAGCATGAAGTATTTTATACTTTCATGACTGAAAGTCCCCTTTATTTGTAACACTGGTAAATCCTAGCTTTACCATCACTTTAAAGGGACATGAAACCCAAATTCTCTCTTTATTGATTCAGACAGAGCATGCGATTTTTAACAATTTTCCAATTTACTTATGTTGTCTAAATTGTTTTGTTCTATTTGTAGCCTTTGCTGAAAAAGATACCTAGGTAGGCTCAGAAGCTGCTGATTGGAGATTGCACCTATATGCCTCATGTAATTGGCTCACCCTATGTGTTCAGCTAGCTTCCAGTAGTGCATTGCTGATTCTTCAACAAAGAGTACAAAGAGAATGAAGCAGATTAGACAACATAAGTAAAATTGCAAAGTTGTTAAAAATTATTTTCTCTGTCTCAATCATGAAAGAAAGATTTGGGGTTTTCTGTCCCTTTAAACATGGGCCAAAACATGAATTAGAAATCCCTGTGACTGAACAGCATTGGCAGTAATCCTGCCTGGGTGACTCACAACCCATAACTTTCTTTTCCAGAAACAAATAAAATATATATATATATCTCTGATGAAATAAAAGAGCTGTATCAGAAAAATTTGGCAACAAAATCCTTATTAAACCTCAGACAACAAGAAAGTGACACTTACTATAGATGAAACCAGGTTGTGAGAAGAGCAGTTAAAGGCAATAAAATATCCTTGAATAAGTGGTAGATATAAATGAAAAGGTAACAATGTTAAAGTGAATATAAAGTTTAATGAGAAAGTGTCCGGTTTTTAAAAATACTCTTAAAAACAGGGGCACATTAAACTTTACATTGAAGCATTTTTTTTTAAATATTTAACCCCTTAATGACCGGACCATTTTTCAATTTTCTTACCCTTAATGACAATGGCTATTTTTACATTTCTGCAGTGTTTGCGTTTAGCTGTAATTTTCCTCTTACTCATTTACTGTACCCACACATATTATATACCGTTTTTCTCGCCATTAAATGGACTTTCTAAAGATACCATTATTTTCATCATATCTTATAATTTACTATAAAAAAATTATAAAATATGAGGAAAAAATTGAAAAAAACACACTTTTTCTAACTTTGACCCCAAAAATCTGTTACACATCTACAATCACCAAAAAACACCCATGCTAAATAGTTTCTAAATTTTGTCCTGAGTTTAGAAATACCCAATGTTTACATGATCTTTGCTTTTTTTGCAAGTTATAGGGCAATAAATACAAGTAGCACTTTGCTATTTCCAAACTCCTTTTTTTCAAAATTAGCGCTAGTTACATTGGAACACGGAATCTCTGAATATCCCTTGACATGTATATATTTTTTTTTAGAAGACAACCCAAAGTATTAATCTAGGCCCATTTTGGTATATTTCATGCCACCATTTCACCGCCTAATGCGAGCAAATAAAAAAAAATCGTTCACTTTTTCACAAATTTTGTCACAAACTTTAGGTTTCTCACTGAAATTATTTACAAACAGTTTGTGCAATTATGGCGCAAATGGTTGTAAATGCTTCTCTGGGATCCTCTTTGTTCAGAAATAGCAGACATATATGGCTTTGGCATTGCTTTTTGGTAATTAGAAGGCCACTAAATGCCGCTGTGCACCACACGTGTATTATGCCCAGCAGTGAAGGGGTTAATTAGGGAGCTTGTAGAGACCTTGAAGGGTTAATTTTAGCTTTAGTGTAGTGTAGTAGACAACCCAAAGTATTGATCTAGGCCCATTTTGGTAAATTTCACCGCCAAATGCGAGCAAATAAAAAAAAAAGTTACATTTTTCACAATTTTAGGTTTCTCACTGAAATTATTTACAAACAGCTTGTGCAATTATGTCACAAATGGTTGTAAATGCTTCTCTGGGACCTCCTTTGTTCAGAAATATCAGACATATATGGCTTTGGCGTTGCTTTTTGGCAATTAGGAGGCCACTAAACGCTGCTGCGCACCACACTTGTATTATGCCCAGCAGTTAAGGGGTTAATTAGGTAGCTTGTAGGGAGCTTGCAGGGTTAATTTTAGCTTTAGTGTAGAGATCAGCCTCCCACCTGACACATTCCACCCCCTGATCCCTCCCAAACAGCTCTCTTCCCTCCCCCACCCCACAATTGTCCCCGCCATCTTAAGTACTGGCAGAAAGTCTGCCAGTACTAAAATAAAAGGTGTTTTTTATTTATTTTTTATTTTTTTTAATTATTCATCTGTGATGGACCCCTGCCTTAGACCCCAACCTCCCTGATCCCCCCCCAAACAGCTCTCTAACCCTCCCAACCTACCTATTTGCCACCATCTTTGGTACTGTCTGCCAGTACCCAGTTTTCCCCAAAAAAGAAAGGTTGTTTTTTTTTAGTTTTTTTTTCTTAAACACAGTGTTTTCTGTAGTGTATTGTAACTGCCCCCCCCCCAATAACCCCATCCCCCTACCCTAGCAGATCCTATTATTTTTTTTTTTTTTTAAAAAAACGTTTTCTGCCCCCCCTCTCTCTTCTCTAATCATTGGTGGCAGTGGTTGCTGCGCCCGCAGGCCCCCTCCGCATCCCTTGTAAGCTCCCACCCACCAACGAACGGCACCATCGCTACCGGTGCAGAGAGGGCCACAGAGTGGCTCTCTCTGCATCAGACGCTTTTTAAAGGGTATTGCAGGATGCCTCAATATCGAGGCATCACTGCAATACCCTGAGAGCTGCTGGAAGCGATTGCGATCGCTTCCAGCACTCTCTTAGACAACTGACGTACCAGGTATGTCCATTGTCACTAGCTGTCAGTTTTTGCAGGACGTACCTGGTACGTAAGTTGTCATTTAGGGGTTAAAGTGACACTGAACCCAATTTTTTTTTTCTATTGTGATTCAGATATAGCATGCAATTTTAAACAACTTTCTAATTTACTCCTATTATCCAATTCTTTTCATTCTCTTGGTATCTTTATTTGAAATGCAAGAATGTAAGTTTAGATGCCGGCCCATTTTTGGTGAACACACTCTGTTGTTCTTGCTGATTGGTGGGTAAATTCACCTACCAATAAACAAGTGCTTTCCATGGTTCTGAACCCAAAAAATAGCGTATATGCCTTCTTTTTCAAATAAAGAAAGCAAGAGAACAAAGAAAAATTTATAATAGGAGTAAATTAGAAAGTTGTTTAAAATTGCATGCTCTATCTGAAATCACGAAAGAAAAAAATTTGGGTTCAGTGTCCCTTTTACTTTTTCCTTATGACAGCAGACCGGTGATCCTACCCCCGCAGCTCCTACTGTACTTAGCATATCGATGACGAATCCAGCTTCCTCCAATCATTGCGTGGCCTCACAAGCTAGACGTCTTGGGGTGCACACAATGATTGGAGGAAGCCGGATTCGTCATTGCTGTTATAAACACAGCAGGAGATGCGGGGGGAGGATCTCTGATCTGCTGTCATAAGAAAAAAGTTAAGTATTTAAAAAAAATAAAAAATGCTTCAATGTAAAGTTTAATGTGCCCCTGTTAAAGTGAATGTCAAGTTTGATGTATCAGTGTCTGGTTTTTAAAAACCCTATTAAAAACAGGGGCTCTTTCATTCATCAAACTTTACATTTCACTCGTTTTGTTAAAATACTTACCTTTTAATCTTGAAAGCCGCTCCAGCGCTTCCCCCGCCCGTCGCAAGCCTCTTCATATATCAAAAATGAAGAATCCGGCTTCCTCCAATCAAGGTGTAGCCTCAGGCAATGATTCCCCTGGGGGAGGGAAGCCTTGATTGGAGGATGCCGTATTTGTCATTGCTGACGTATGAAGTGACGAGCGGCAGTAAGGGGAATAGCTGGATCGGCTTTCAAGATTAAAAGTTATTTTAACAAAATAAGTGTAATGTAATGTTTGATGAATGAAAGTGCCCTTGTTTTTAATAGGATTCATCAAACTTGACATTCACTTTAAAGGGACACAATCAAAATTAACCTTTCATTATTGAGATAGAGCAGCAATTTTAAACAACTTTCCAATTTACTTCCATTAACAAAATGTGCACAGTCTTTTTATATTTAAACTTTTTGAGTCACCAGCTCCTACTGAGCATGTGCAAGAATAAGTGTGTATGCATTTGTGAATGGCTGATGGCTGTCACATGGTACGTGCATGCATTTGAGATTGGCTGATGGCTGTCACATAACTTTTAAAATTGTCAGAAAATAATCTACTACTAATTTGAAGTTCAGACTAAGTGCTATTGCATTGTTTTGTTATTTTGCATTTGTTGATTATGCAAATCTACTGTGTTGACTGGTCCTTTAAGATGAAATGTTCCACAACTAACCTGAAGAGATAAGCAAATTGAAAAGGACAGTAAACACCTTGTAATTACAAGATATTTCTGTTGTGTTGCTAAAAAATAACATATCAGACAGGTCTTAACATTTTTAAAACCAACTAACCTTTATATACTGCAGTTATTTTTCAATAGCCAAACTACACAAACCATGTGCCTTTTTTTTGGAGAAGCCAAGGCTAGTCAAGGTCATAAAATTAGCATTAAAGAGACAGTCTAGTCAAAATTAAATTTTCATGATTCAGGTAGGGCATACAATTGTAAACAACTTTCAATTTACTTTTATCATCAAATTTGCTTTGTTCTCTTGGTATCCTTTGTTGTAAACTAAACCTAGGTAGGCTCATTTTCTAATTTCTAAGCCCTTGAAGGACGCCTCTTATCTCAGTGTATAACTGCGAAAAACTGTCAAAATGCACTGCTAGTTCATGTGTGCCATATAGGTAACATTGTGCTCTCTCCCATGGAATTATTTATGAGTCATTACTGATTGGCTAAATGCAAGTCTGTCAAAAGAACTTAGATAAAAGGACAGTCTGCAAAAGGCTTAGATACAAGGTAATCACAGAGGTAAAAAGTATATTAAAGTGATTTGAAATCCCAAAATTTTCTTTCATGATTTGGATAGAACATACAATTTTAAACAACTTTTCAATTTACTTCTATTATCAAATTTGTTTCATCCTCTTGATATCCTTTGCTGAAGGAACAGCATTGCACTACCGATAGCTAGATGAAGACATCTGGTTAGCCAATCACAAGAGACAAATGTGTTCAGGCACCAATCAGCAAGTTCTACCCGGGTGCTGAACCAAAAATGGCACGGCTCCTAAGCTTATATTCCTGCTGTTTTTAAATAATGATCCCAAGAGAACAAAGACAAATTGAAAATATGAGTAAATTAGAAATTTGCTTAAAGTTGCTGCTCTGTCTGAATCATGAAAGTTTAATTTGTACTTCCTATCCCTTTAACACCTACAAACGGGTTAAACACATTTAATAAATTTGACAATAGAAGTAAATTAAAAAGTATCTTAAACTTTTATTTTCCTTTAAAATCGGACATAAAATCCCAAATTTATATCTTTCATGATTCAGATACAGCAAGTGATTTTAAACAACTTTCCAATGTACTTCTATTACCTAATTTGTTTTGTTCTCTTGCAATCCTTTGCTGAAGAGAATACCTAGGCTCAGGAGCTACCGATTGGTGACTGTACATATTTACTTCATGCTTTTCACTCACCCAGTGTGTTAACTAGCTCCCAGTAGTGCATTGCTTCTTCTTTAACAAAGGATACCAAGAGAATGAAGCAAATTTAATAGAAGTAAATTGGAAAGTTATTTAAAAGTGTATTCAGAAGACAGGGGTATCCGGAACACGGCTAACACCATCGGTCCGTGCACACCAAAAAATATGTAAAGGGGTGTGATACAGGGATACTTGGAGTGCCATAGCTATGTAGCTGATCAGGCTAAAATGCATATGGACGAAAAAAATGAAGGCAGGCACTCTTTGGTTAGGTGGAATAAAGTTAAAAGCATACCTTTATTGAACATGAAAATTACATCAGTACAACCCAAACAGAGGGCAGACATAGGCTGTGACAGTCTGACGCGTTTCGTGCCCCCCTAGTGGCGCTTCCTCATAGACTGGTGTGTTAGTACAAGGGCAAGAGATTTATACCCTAGGTAATCATCACTTAACCACTTCAGTACCACAACAAATTACAAAACCACAGTGCAAGTGATATCTAAAAACAACAATACTTATTAAAATAAGGATACAGGAAAGAGGTATAAAAACGAGTTAAAGCTTATCTGTGTATGCCTAAAATACATATGAAAAAAATGTATATGTGCTTTACCAGACACTAAGCAGTGAATAAATAATTAATTACATGGTACAAAGACATAATTACATAGTACATAGACACCAATATAATATACTAACCTTAAGAAGAGGCTTTAAAATTAATAAGCCTATAGTGAAATTATACACCAGAGTTATATCTCTTCTTAAGGTTAGTATATTATATTGGTGTCTATGTACTACGTAATTATGTCTTTGTACCATGTAATTAATTATTTATTCACTGCTTAGTGTCTGGTAAAGCACATATAAATTTTTTTCATATGTATTTTAGGCATACACAGATAAGCTTTAACTCGTTTTTATACCTCTTTCCTGTATCCTTATTTTAATAAGTATTGTTGTTTTTAGATATCACTTGCACTGTGGTTTTGTAATTTGTTGTGGTACTGAAGTGGTTAAGTGATGATTGCCTAGGGTATAAATCTCTTGCCCTTGTACCAACACACCAGTCTATGAGGAAGCGCCACTAGGGGGGCACGAAACGCGTCAGACTGTCACAGCCTATATCTGCCCTCTGTTTGGGTTGTACTGATGTAATTTTCATGTTCAATAAAGGTATGCTTTTAACTTTATTCCACCTAACCAAAGAGTGCCTGCCTTCATTTTTTTCATCCATTTAAAAGTGTATTCTCTATCTGAATCATGAAAGAAAAAAAAATTGAGTATCATGTCCCTTTAATTCTCTTGGTATCCTTTGTTGAAAAACATATGTTGGGTTCAGAATAAAGGATATCAAGAAAATTAACAAAATTGTTAATAGAAGTGAATTGGAAAGATGTTTCATGATTCATACAGAGCAGAGAATTTTAAATAAAAATTTTGGGTTTCAGTCCCTTAGAGTTAAAGGGGCGACTGATTTTCAAGCAAATTTATGTTTGTGCCAATTGATTGCACACTGGCCAATAAGAAGAGATTAAAAGGATATTCCAGCCAAAATTGGAAACCACATGGGTGCATTTCGGGGTTGAACAGAAGCATTTCTGTAATATACATGCATTAGCAAAAATGTTTCTAATAAAAGCTATAGCTGTTTCAAAAAGTGTGCACCGTGCACCAGCATTTTAAACACAGCACTTGCTCAGAGAGGCTAAGGTGCTTGTACCATCTGTTAATGATTCAATTTGTTAATTGCTGACATGATACAAGCCCCAGTGATGATCTGAGCAGCTGCAATATTTAAAATGTGGGTGCAGTAACAATATTTAGTTATGCTTCACATGCACGTGCAGAGAAAAATGTTAACTCTTAAACAGTGATAACTTTTACTAGAAGCATTTTTGCTAATACGTGTATATTGCAAATACGTTTCTATTCAAATATTTAATAAATCTATGTGCATTTATATTTTGACTGGAATGTCCCTTTAAAGGGACAGTCTACACCAGAATTTGTATTGTTTAAAAAGATAGATAATCCCTTTATTAACCATTCCCCAGTTTTGCATAACCAACACAGTTATATTAATATACTTTTAACCTCTGTGATTATCTTGTATCTAAGCCTCTGCAGACTGCCCCTTATTTCAGTTATTTTGACAGATTTGCATTTCAGCCAATCAGTGCTGACCCCTAGGTAACTCCACAGGTGTGAACACAATTTTGTCTATATGGCACACATGAACCAACACCCTCTAGTTGGGAAAAACTGAGGCACTAACTAAGAGATGGCCTTCAAGGGCTTAGAAATTAGCATATGAGCCTACCTAGGTTTAGCTTTCAACTAAGAATACTAAGAGAAAAAAGCAAAATTTATGATAAAAGTAAATTGGAAAGTTGTTTTAAATTGCATGTCCTATCTGAATCATGAAAGTTTATTTTTCACTAGACTGTCCCTTTAAGGGAGGACAGCGAAATGCCGCACAAGCATAAACACATTTTTTTTCTTCATAAAATACAAAATATGACTTGTGTTGCTTTAAAACACACAATCAGGTTTCCACTAATCATCTCCCACACATACATAGTTGTTTGGTTTGCTATTTATAAAAAAAACATACAATATCTGTTCTGAATGATATTTTAGCTTGACCGCGTTGTTGATGGACTTGTTCTTTAAGTAATACAGAATTCTGAGGGGGAGTGAAAAAAAAGCTTCAGTGTCTTCAGTGAGAAACCATAGCAACACAAATGACTAAAAGCTGAAGCTGATTCACGTCACCCCCATCTGTCATTATGGAAATCAAGGAAAATAGACTGCAGTGTGATGCAATCAGGTCAACAGGATAGAAGAGAATTTAAATATATGTAAAAAATATAATATATGGTCTTTTAAAACTGCAATTGTCTAACTCAACAATGGAAAATCCTGAGGAGCCCACACCCATGTAACAATGCTGTTTAAAGGGACATCTAAATCATGAAAGAAAACAATTGGGCTTAGTATGTAGATAAACAGGCAGTCACATTTGCTCAGAACTGCCAGAATGAAACTTAAAGGGACAGTAAACACTAAATAAATGCTAGATAGAATGATGCATTCAAAGGAAATATAAGTCTGAGAATAACATGTAGATGTATTTTTTAAAGTTTCATTAGCTGTGTAAATAGTGACAAAATAAGTGTAAAGTTTTAGTGTCTATAAAACAATGTAAGCTGCCATGTTGTAACTTAGGTTACCTTCTCTGTAGTGGCCAATTAGGGACAGTTATAAATAGGTCACTAGAGTGTGCAGCCAATGGCTGTGTGTAACAGGAACTGAAAAGTTACAATTTCAGAATGGAAGTACATGAAAAAGGGACAAAATAGATAATGAAAATATATTGCAGATTTTTTTATACATATCATTTATAATTTTATATTATCTTAAAGTGTATAATGTTCATTTAAAGAGACAGTAAAGAGATACAGCATTTAGCTTTAAACAACTTTCCAAATTACTTCTATTATCTAATGTGCTCCTTTCTCTTGTTACTGGGTAATTAGCTCAAAGCGTTCACGAGTCAAACCTTGCCAAAAATATCCTCTCTCTTGTTAACCTTTGTTAAAAAACATACCTAGGTAGGCTCAGGGGCAGCAATGTACTACTGGGAGGAAGCTGTTGACTGGCGGACCTCTTGTCATTGGCCCACCTGATGTGTTCAGCTAGCTCCCAGTAGTGCTGCTCCTTCAACAAAGGATACCAAAAGAATAAAGCAAATGTGATCATAGAAGTACATTGGAAATTTGTTTAAAGGGACAGTTTATCTTTTTAAACAATAAAAAATCTGGAGTAATCAGTTTGTTACCCATTCCCCAGTTTTGCATAACGAACTTGGTTATATTAAAGGGCCATGATACAGACTTGCATTTCAGGCAATTAGTGCTGACTCACGTGCATTAACACAATATTATCTATATGGAACACATAAACTAACGCCCTCTAGCTGTGAAAAACTGTCAAATGCAGAGGCGGCCATTAAGGGCTTAGAAATTTGCATATGAGCCTACCAAGATTTAGCTTTTAACTAAGAATATCAAGAAAACAAAGCAAATTTGATGGTAAAAGTACATTAGAAAT
The DNA here is from genome assembly GCF_027579735.1 of Bombina bombina. Taxonomy (NCBI): domain Eukaryota; kingdom Metazoa; phylum Chordata; class Amphibia; order Anura; family Bombinatoridae; genus Bombina; species Bombina bombina. The sequence continues at coordinate 339,264,469 of NC_069505.1, forward strand.
TTGTTTACAATTAAATGTCCTATCTGAATGATGAAAGTTTAATTAGAACTTTACTATCCCTTTAAATAGGTGCTGGGGAGAACACTGAATTGAATGTATAACCAAACCTGTGTGCATTTTACTTGCATGAATGTACAATCTAGTTATTCACAAAGATTTGTTAAGGAATGAATGATTTTATTTTGGGTGAACATAATTATATAAAAATGAAAAATGCTGATTAGAGAACTTACTTAGAAAGTAAGGATATTTGGATTTGGTTTCTTAGACTATGCATTTATTTGATTACAAATATCAAGTTGTAAGTGAAAACATATAAAATGAATATTAAATCAAACCTGAAAGACAACAGTACATTGTATCTACAGACTCAAAAACAGATTACTTGGAGTTACAGATATTTTGTTACTAGTAGTTATTAGACTTAGTACCTTGAGGCATTTCATTCTCTTGCAGCCAAAATGGTATTTATTAGTGTAACTTTACTCAAAACCCAGGTAATATAAATATATGTCAGATGTAGGAAACAGATTAAATGTAAAGGAAATAGCAGATATGTAATATCTGAAAAGCATTGCTAATTTGCTACAAATCTAATGTCATTAATGTTTTCATCATGGTCACATAAAAAATAAAGATTTAATGTAATCCTTAAAGGGATAGGAAATTCAAAATTAAACTTGCATGATTCAGATAGAGCATGTCATTTTAAGACACTTTTAAATTCACTTCAATTTTCAAAAGTGCTTTGTTCTCTTGGTATCCCTTGTTAACAGATAGAATACGCAACTATCCTACACTAGTGGGAGCTAGTTGCTGATTGGAGCTTGCACAAATTTGTCTCTTGTGATTGGCTAACTAAATTTGTTCTGCTAGCTGCCAGTAGTGTAGTGCTGTTCCTTCAGCAAAGGATAACACAATAATGAAGCAAATTTGATAATAGAAGTAAATTGGAAAGTTGTTTAAAATGGTATGTTCTATCCAAATCATGAAAGAAAATATTGGGGTTTCCTGTCCCTTTAAGTGTACCAATAATCTCAGAATGGCTCCTGACAAATGATTTTGTAGTAGAAATTTTAGTTTGAAGTCGTGACAAATAAAAACTGTTATATATAATCCACATTAACAGATGTTATTCTTCTAATATAAATATCTGTCTCCTAATAGAGTGTCATCTGAAACCCATTAGTACAAATTTAAAATCATGAATGCTTAATTTTGACTAGACTCTCCCTTTAAAGGGACAGTCAAGTCCAAAAAAAGCACGATTCAAACAGGGCATGTAATTTTAAAAACTTTCCAATTTACTTTTATCACAAATTTTGCTTTGTTCTCTTGGTATTCTTAGTTGAAAGCTAAACCTAGGAGGTTCATATGCTAATTTCTTAGACCTTGATGGCCGCCTCTAATCTGAACGCATTTTGACAGTTTTTCACCACTAGAGGGCATTAGTTCATGTGTTTCATATAGATAACATTGAGCTCACGCACGTGAATTTACCGAGGAGTGAGCACTGATTGGCTAAAATGCAAGTCTGTCAAATGAACTGAAATAAGAGGCAGTCTGCAGAGGCTTCGATACAAGGTAATCACAGAGGTAAACGTGTATTATTATAATTGTGTTGGTTATGCAAAACTGGGGAATGGGTAATAAAGGGATTATCTATCTTTTTAAACAACGTAAATTCTGACTGTCCCTTTAACCCCTGCATTAATTAGGTGAACTGCAAGAATAGCAGTAAATACATCTCTGCTTCCCATTTTTCACCATAAATTTATGGACATTATTACTGTGCCTGCTACGTAGATTAAAAGATGGGCCTCAAATTCTTACAACCTATGTAGTTTTTGGGTGTTATAGGCTCAGCCAATCAAGATCCGTATATCCAGCCAACTGAATTATAATACACAAAAATGTGACTCCTACTTGATAAGCGGTTTTAAAGTTCCTTTTTATTATTTATGCAAGTGGCATTCCCTTGGTTATATATAAATAAATGTGTACTTCTAAGCTCACTTAGGCAAGGAGCTAAGGTTTAAAGGCACAATAAATTCATTTTTTTAAAGGTACACATAATATTACATTTGATGCACCTCCCTCTAATCATGGGAGCTGCCATTTTGAAACTGAGGTTACACTGCAGGTATCTGAAGGAGAGTTACTGCACATGTGCAAACAAATCAGCACTGGAATGTAGTTAAAGATAGGTTTCAACATGGCGGCTCCCATGACTAGAGGGAGGCAGGGAATAATCTCAATACTGTGCTTATAAAATGCATTTAGTTTTTGTATTTATAGATATGCTCTTATGTAAAGAAGATAAGTTGCCACTATCAAGACCAAGAAAAACATGAACATCTGTTAACTGTAAATTAGAATATTCTTAAAAAAAACTGTACGTGCTATCTAAATCCTAAAACTTAAATTTGTATATCATAGTTCCTTTTTAAAACAAAAGTGCAAGCTACTGTATATATAAAAAAATGTTTGTAGTATAGGTATAATGTTTTTAACCCTTTGAGTGCTAAGCACTTTCCTACCTGGGTGCTAAGCTTTTTTAAGTTTTTTTTTTTAAAATTAAAAAAAAACACAATTTTTTTTTTTTATTTTTTTTTTTTTCAGATCCCCAATACCTACACTGTTGGAAAGGTTAGGCAATTACCTTTCCAACGGTGGATCTTGGGGGTCTGTAGCTGCTTAGATGCCTGAGATACAGACTTTTAAGCAGCATGCCCCCTGCTCCTATACTTAAAGGGACAGTCTAGTATAAATTACACTTTCATTATTCAGATAGGACTTTTAATTTTAATCAACTTTCCAATTTACTTTTATCATCAAATTTGCTTTTTTCTCTTGGTATTCTTAGTTTAAACTAAACATAGGTAGGCTCATATGCTAATTTCTAAGCCTTTGAGGGCTGCCTCTTATCACAGGCTTTTTAAATCTCTTTTCAACACAAAGAGACAGAAAGTACACGTGGGCTATATAGATAACACTGTGTTCAGGCACAGGGGGTTATTTAAGATTTATCACAACACAATGCTAAATGTAAGACAATAGATAATAAACAGTCACGTGATCAGGGGGCTGGAAGAAGGTTCCTAGATACAAGGTAATCACAAAGGTAGAAAGTACATTAATATAACTGTGTTGATTATGCAAAACTGGGGAATGAGTAATAAAAGGATTATCTATCTTTTAAAACAATAACAATTCTATGGTAGACTGTCCCTTAAACATTGTTAAGTATAAATAAAGTTGTGATGTCACTGCGCATAACGTGAAGCCCCGGCGATGCTGGTCACTATGCAGGCCCGATCACCGGGGTAGGAGCGGGTGGGAGCCCCTAGATCTCCCTCAAGGTGGGAGAGTGCTAGCGACGGCTCTGAGCCGTCGTTAGCACCAGAGTGGGAAACTCTGCGACAGCTCAGAGCCGTTGTTAGCACTCAAGGGGTTAAAAACAAAAAACACAAATAAGTTTTAAATATCTGGGTTTTGTAACATGTGACAGTCATCAGACAATCAGAAACACATAGACTGTGAACTCTTGCACATGCTCAGTAGGAGCTGGTGTCTCAGAAAGCGTGTGTGTGTGTGTATATATATATATATATATATATATATATATATATATATATATATTTTATATATATATATATATTAAACGAAGATTGCACACATTTTGATAATGGAAGTTAAATGGACAGTTGGTGTTTTTTAATTTGCATACTCTATCCAGAACACGAAAGTTTAATTTTAACTTTAGTTAGTTTAGAATATATTATTATTAATATTATTATATTATCACCTTTGCTTTGCTAGAGCAAGCACATTTTGCATTACCGACCCTTTGCAGACGTTAAACACACAGGAAAAGCCCTGTGACCTGTGATTGGTGAGTTATGTGACAACTACTCCTGATTGGCTCACCAGTTGTTTTGTCTTCAAAAAGGTGGAAATCCAGGGTCATTAAATAAAATAATACCCAATCTAATAAATTAGAGCCTGACATTTTGAAATTAAAATGTCCCTTTAAACACATAGTTAGAAATGAACATCTATTTAATAATAAAACAACAAATCAGAGCATTTTATTTATTTATTGTTACACTAGAAAGTTCCTCTAAAATAAAAATATCTTTATTTCAAACAAATATTTAGAGATTAATATTCTTGTGAAAGATTAAAAGAGCTATAAATCAGAAATCAGTACCTGTTCTGGTTTGAGTCCTGGTGGAATCCAGGCATATTCTTCAAGGGCACATCCAGAATCATCATCGGAGGTTGAATTCCTTTGAAAGTCAAACATGAGTTTGTTCATAGTTTTTTCCATCTCCAGGGGCATAGCCGTCACACCGTGTTCCTCCCTAGAGCACTTACAATGGAGACAAATCTTCCTGCAGAAAAAAAAAAAAAAAAAGACCTGTTTAAGTCTGACCCACTGAAGCCTAGATACCAATTATAAACACATTCCCTGGCACTGCGCCTCTGGCATGTCACCAGCACAATCAATGCAGTTCTTTTTGTTTAGTGAATGTCAATATTACAAATGGGAACAAACACAAGAAAGTTTGCACATATTGATGTTTTAGGATATTCACCCACACAGAGTGTGTAATACAACTACTTAAGAGTCTGAATTTCAATAAACATAGTTTTTTTTTTCTTTATCTTAAAAGACCATTAACCCTTTGAGTGCTAAGCACTTTCCCACCTAGGTGCTAATATTTATTTATTTATTTATTTTAATTTTTTAACAAAATTTTTTAACTTTTTTTTTTTTTTCCAGACCCCCAATACTTATACTGTTGGAAAGGTTAGGTGATTACCTTTCCAACGGTGGGTCTTGGGGATCTGTAGCTGTTTAGATGCCTGAGATACAGGCTTCTAAGCAGCATGCCCCCTGCTCCTATACTTAACATTGTTAAGTAAAAATAAAGTTGCGCAGTGACGTCATCACGTTATTGCGCGTGACGTCACCCCGCAAAATGGGAAGCCCCGGTGATGACTGTCACTCTACAGGCACGATCGCCGGGGTAGGATTGGGTGGGAGCCCCCAGCTCTCCCTCAAGGTGGGAGAGTGCTAGTGACGGCTCTGAGCCGTCATTAGCACCAGAGTGCGTAACTCTGTGATGGCTCAGAGCCATCATTAGCACTCACAGGGTTAAATACAGTAGAACTGCATAATTACCAAGTGCATAATAAAAAGACAATGCAATTTCAAATAAGCAGTAGATTTGTTTTCTGACAAACATTTTTTCACCCCAATTGCCGGCCCATAGTACCATGTGACAGCCATCAGCCAATCACAGATTTATATGCATAGGCACTGTGAGCTCTTGCACATGCTCAGCAGGAATTGGTGCCTCAGAAAGTGTGCATCTAACAATACTTAGCATATATTGATAATGGGAGTACATTGGAAAGTTTTTGTTTAATGCCCTAAATCATGAAAGTTTAATTTTGACATTAGTGTTCCTTTAAACAAATATTAATATATTTAAAGGGATGCAAATGTAAAAACAAGGAAAATGCTCTAATGTTTAGAGAGCTATATCTTGCATATATCTGTTATTTATTATTTAGTCTGCCTGATTTTTCATACATTTTTTACATCTATTCTCAGAGAGGCTGGAGAATATTCAGACCCCTAAGAATTCAGTATGCTGCAAAGCGATTGGTTGATACATGCAGGAGCTTAGTTATATCTGTCACTAACTCACCATAGGAAAAAACAGAAATAAAAATCTCTCAAGAGTCTTTTCAATAGTTATATCTAGGATTGCAAAACAATGCAAATTTTGCTAACATAATAATTTTTTTTTGCACATTTATTTTTGTGATTTAAAACTGACTGTACACTGGAACAATGAAGAAACAGCCAATAAACACCAATTTCTGGAGAGAAAATGTGGACCAAGAACAGTTGCAGCAATTCCAAAGATTCCTCTGTCATATCTACTACAATATAACCTCAGATGAGATACAAATTAAATATAGTGCAACACGGTTACCCACAGAGGAAAATATGCGTCAGTCAGGTAAGTGCTCATGTAATAAAGAGGTATGTTAGCTCTGCAATAGCCCAAATCTGAAACCTTCAGCAACTGAAACTCTTCCAGATATTAAAACTTGTGTTTTATATAAAGCAGATAAAATCAATGTATCTTTATATCATTGGGTCTATTTTATACCCTTCACAGTGACAGGCAGCAGATTCTCCTCCAACGTACATTTCACTTTGTTAACAGATTTCTCCTTGGAATTGATGCAGCTGTTCCTTTTTCTACATTTTCTCACCACAAATTGGTGGTTATTGGAAGTTTGCTTCCTTGTTTCAGCGCACAGTGACCCACATGTTTTTCTTTAATGATTCAGATAGAGCATGCAATTTTAAACAACTTTTTAATTTACTCCTATTATCAGTCTCTTAAATCTTTATAAAGTAGGAATGTAACGTTTAGGAGCCGGTGCATTTTTAGTTCAGAACCCTGGATAGCGCTTGCTAATTGGTGGGTACATTTAGCCACCAATCAGCAAGCGTAAGCCAGGTGCTGAACCAAAGATGGGCCAGCACTTAAGCTTACATTCCTGCTTTTTCAAATAAAGATATCAAGAGAACAAAGAAAATTTGATAATAGGAGAATATTAAATAGTTGCTTAAAATTGCAAGCTCTATCTGAATCATGAAAGTAAAATAAAAATTGGGTTCAGCATTCCTTAAAGTTTTGGGAGTTCGTTTTCATTTGTGTTTGTTCACTGCTTATGTGTTTGTGGTTAATTTATTTTGTGTTTTTATTTATTTATGATCATTTTAAATTTGTTGCATGGAGACCTTTTGCAATGTAGTGATTCACATCTGATGTGTATGTAAAAAGATATTGTGTAGTTCGTTCACCCCTCAGGGGACAACACAAGACCTTCTGAGTGATATCGATTACCTTTCTTTGTGTTGGGGCTTTCAATGCCATCTTAGTGTGTATTGTATCAGTTCTATTTTATACAGTGGTTAGTGGTTTGCAAATCAAACAATGTAAACATAAACAAATTAACTAAGCACAAGAGAGCAAATTAAAAAAAAAAAATCAAATGATTGCTACAGTATTTAATTGATTAAAGGGATATAAAACCCAAATGTATTTATTTTTTATGATTCAGCACTATTATGTCATCTAGTGCTCCAGATGCCTATCTAGATATCTCTTTAACACAGAATACAATGGGAACAAACCAAATTTGATAACAGAAGTAAATTGGAACTTTTTTTTTTAAATGGTAAGCGCTGTCTGAATCACAAAATAATTTTTTTGTGTTTTATATCCCTTTAATGAAAGGCTGCCCCTTCATTATCTAACCCCTATGCTCTTCCTGAGCAGAACACAGACAGTGATTGGTCACCAGATTTTAATACTGCTCTTGATTGGCTAATGCCCTTCACAGGTGCGGCAATGCATTGCACCTCAGAATCTGACTTTGTTTGTGTAACCACTTTACAGGAATTAAACTCTTAGAAATTATTATTCATTAAAAAAAAAAAAAAAATTAGAGCAATTTATTTCAAAGGGATATGAAACCCCCCAAAAAATATTTTGTGATTTAGAGCATGCTATTTAAAAAAAAAAAAAAAAGTTTCTAATTTACTTCTTTTATCAAATTAGCTTTGTTCCCGTGATATTCTTTGTTGAAGAGATACCCAGGTTGGTGTGTGGAGCACCACATGACAGGAAATACTGCTGCCGTCTAGCACTCTTGCAAATGGATAACATTCTTGTAAAACAGCTGCTATATGGTGCTCTAGACACGCGCATGCTTATGAGCTTACATCCTGCTTTTCAACAAAAGATAACAAGTGAACGAAGACAATTTGATAATAGAATAAATTAGAAAGCTGTTTAAAATCACATGCTCTATCTGAATCATGAAAGAAAAAAAAATGGGGTTTCATATCCCTTTAACATTAGACTGTGCTATAGGATTCTGGAGATTTGTAATGTTAAAAATATACATTTATGCATCAGCAAATTCCATTTAACATTAAGGGCTCGATTTATTAAAGCTGAGGCGGACAGGGGCGCATATACGCGCCCCTGTTCGCCTCAGCTCGCCTGTAGCGGGGCAAATTTAAATTACCGTTGCACGCAAGTGCTATTTTGAGCTTGCGTGCAATCCACGCCCCCCTGCCCGCGCACAGCCAATCACGCGCGGGCAGGAGCTGTCAATCCCCTCGGTCGGACTAGACCGTGGAGATTGAATTTCGCCACCTTAGAGGTGGCGAAGAGGTTAGGGAAGCAGCGGTCTGGTGACTGCTGCTTGTTAAATACGGCGAGCAGGTTCTTGTGAGAACTTGCAGCCGTAGGGCTTTGATAAATCGAGCCCCAAGTCCTCTTTTCCTAGCAAATACACACTATAGGCTAGATTATGAGTAGAGCGCTATTTAAACACTCCTGCTCGAGTACATATATGTACATATTTCTACATATATCTGATGGTATTTTGGTACAATATATTATATATATATATATATATATATATATATATATATATATATAGGAATATCTATTTATAAATACATAGAACATATTCTATGTGCAGAACATTGGAATGTGAAAAATTTACAATAAATATATAGTTAAATACTTTTTTAAATATGAATATTGCATAAGTATGCTTTTACATGTTTTCATCAACTTGACTGCAAAGTGCTCCAATGTTTATATATATATATATATATATATATACATACATACATACATACATACATACATACATACATACACACACACACATATATATATACATACCCTGTATATATATATATATATATATGTATATCTCTGTAAATGTATACATATACTGTATATTATGTGTTTATGTGTATATATGACTGTAAGTTCATATATACACACATTAACACGTGTACACATATAAACATGTATTTGTACGTACATATAAATATTTAGATGTAAATATCTCTGTGTTATAACCTTTTGCCTTTTTTCTCATATCTCATATCTTTGAGCCTTTATAACTTTCCTGTGCAATTGTTTTCTAAATATTTTTTATTAGATGGTGTTATGAGTGGAACTGTACTTTTAAATGTATTTTTAATGTGTTTTGTGCCAGGTTTTATTCGAGGGTAACAGTTAACCAGAGCTCTGAGGTCACGCTAACTCAACGCACGTTAACTTAAATGACACTCAATCAATCGCAAACAGGCGCAATAAACCTGATATTGCTCGCATGCAACTGCTAGCGCACCACTCGTAATCTGGCACTATGTTGGGTTCTTCTTTAACAAAACAAGATTCCAAATAATGACTGAAAGGAAAAAACTCTTTAATGACTACTGAGCTAAATAAATGTATGAATACCTCAATGTGAAACATCTTTTCTTGAGACGTCTATTTATGTTAACAAGTGGACTCAGCAGAGTAAATCAACTGAGTAAAAATAAATGTCCTGAGTAAAAATAAATGTTACGTGTCACTAAATAAAAGTTACATTTTACTTTTACCTAACTCGGCCCATTAACAGCTGGACTCTTTCACTTTGTGAAAAATAAATTTCCAACTTTACAAAAGATTTTGCATTTTGAAGACGTGTAAATGTACTTATTAACAATAGTGGTTGACTTCACTTCATACATGGAACACTGCCAGGTTCTCCTATTCCCTGCATTTCATCAAACATGAAAAAAATGCACACATGCAGACCCCCAATTGCATGCTGGACGCCTGGTTTACATCCAGTTCTGTCAGAAGAGCTTTTATTTTTAATGCCTGTAGCGTTTAACTTCAAACATAATCAATGTATTTGAATTTCTTAATTAATCAGCTACTGTGAAAATGGTTATAAGCTACGACAGAATGATAGATTTATCACTTATTTCTGTTGGGGTTTTATAGACTGACAGAGAGTAATCACATTCAAAAGATTAGGTTACACTTAAAGGGAAAGTCAAGTCAAAATTCAAAATTGCATGCCCTATCCGAATCATGAAAGTTTAACAACTTAACAATGTACTTTAATCATCAAAAATGCTTTGTTCTTTGGTATTCTTTGCTGAAAGATAAACCTAGGTAGGCACATATGCTAATTTCTAATAACTTGAAGGCCGCCTCATATCAGTGCATTTTGACATTTTTTCACAGCTAGACAGCGCTAGTTCATGTATGCCATATAGATAAACATTGTGTTCACTCCCGTGGAGTCAGCAATGATTGGCTAAAATTGAAGAACTGAAATAAGGGGGCAGTCTGCAGAGTCTTAGATACAAGGACATCACAGAGGTAAAACGTATATTAATATAACCATGTTGGTTGTGCAAAACTGGGGAATGGGCAATAAAGGGATTATCTAGCTTTTTAAACAATAAGACATTTTCAAGTAGACTCCCTTTAATGAAAAAAAAACCACAATGATTAAAATATTATGTTCCACAAACCAGGTGGAATTCCAATAGCGTTGTTCAATTTCATCATAACCCATATGCTCCTTTCCTGTTTGTTACTCACTTAAAATATCTGCAGTTTGGCAGAAAGATCAAACATTTGGATGTTAACTTTTGCTGACATCAGAGGAACACTAAACTGTGGCTTGAGGAATATCATGTGATTGACTCAATGGGTCACTATTGCAAAGCTGGAAAATATCAGATATATACCAGGCATTGGTAAGACTAAGAATGCATTAGCTCACACATAGCGATACATTTAACTATACCATTACACAAATGCTTGCAAATATTTGTTCCAAGTCTGTAAATTGATCTGGATCACTAAAACTATGTATAACCCTATGGTGACAACAACAGACTGTAAAAAGTAATACTTTGCCATAAAAGTAGGGGTCTTCCGAATCGGGTCTTGAGTGTGCCATACAGCTCAGAATTTCTAGGACTCTGTGCAGAGCAAAGGTTAGTGGTTTCAGTTATAAACCATGTCTTACTGCCTCTCAGTAGAGAAATTATAAAATCCTATTGAATTGGATCGCGTTAGAGGAACATGAAAAATAGCGTTCTGCAGTGGGCAGCCTGAGGCATTCAGCGCGGCGAACGCAAACAAATAAAGGATCAGCATGAAGTATTTTATTTTTCAAGACTGAAAGTCCCCTTTATTTGTTCCACTGGTAAATCCTAGCGTTTCAAAAACTCTAGGATTTACTATCACTTTAAAGGGACATGGACATGAAACCCAAATTTTTTCTTATATGTTTCTGATAGAGAATAAAATTTTAAACAACTTTCCAATTTACTTCTATTATTTAATTTGCTTCATTCTCATGTTATTCTTTGCTGAAATGTAGGGTTGCACCGATACCATTTTTTTAAGACTGAGTACAAGTACCGATACTTTTTTTCAAATACTCACCGATACCAATTACCGATACTTTTTTAATGTCATGACAGTTTACCAAGCACAATACAGACTAATGATTTAAGATCGTTTCTTTATAATTATGAACTGTATCTCAAAAGACATTTTGAAATAATAAAACAATTTTATGTGCTTGTCATAAAGTTCATAGAACATGTTTATAAATAAAATTATTACAATAACATATATAAATAATAACAACAATAAATAACAGCTGCAGCAGCTGGGACTGGAAAACTTCCATTTAAAGGGGCGATTACTGGATGCAATTGGGTTGTAGGGTGCCTATATAACTGATAAATCTGACACTTGTACTTAATACAAAGTCGTATAATTTAATTCTGAAAATAATATTGGGGAAGGAGTATCCCAGTAATCCCCTTTGAGAAAAATGGGGCATTTGTATTCTACTGACTCAACAGAAAATAGGGCTGGTCTTCATATTTTTCCAGCTAAGGGTGTTCCTCAGAGTACAGTATATTTTGAGCGTAATTGTGCAAGATGAGAGGCTTCCAGCTGTAAAGTAGCAGCTTTTAAAGCACTGCTCTGACGTAAAATAATACAAATAACAGCAATAAGTATTGGCAGAACAGAAGTGAACAATTTTTAGTTAAGTCTCCACTCCAGCTTAAAATGAAATGGGAACATACATTTTAAAAAACGCCACAAGATGGCATATGGGTAGGAATTGGAGGTATCGGTTTAAGTATCGGTGCATTTGCACGAGTACAAGTACTCATGCAAATACTTGGTATCGGGACCGATACCGATACTAGTATCGGTACAACCCTACTGAAATGTTTATCTATGAAAGCTCAGGAGCAGCAAAGAACCTAGGTTCTAGCTGCTGATTGGTGGATGCATATATATACCAATTTTCATTGGCTCACACATGTTCAATCAGCAACCAGTAGTGCATTGCTGTACATTTAACAAAGCATACCAAGAGAACAAGGAAAAATAGTTAATAGGAGTAAATTAGAAAGTTGCGTAACATTGCATGCTCCATCTAAATCATGAAAGAAAAAAATTGGGTTTCATATCTTAAAGTGAATGTCAATTTTTATTCTAAAGAGCCCGGTTTTTAAAAATTTGATTAATAACAGGGGCACTTTAATTCATCAAAATTTACATTTCACTCCTGTTGAGAAAAAAAAACTTACCTTTTAATCTTCACAGCAGCTCCAGCTTCCTCCACTCGTCGCAAAGCCTCTTCCTGGGTCTAAAATGAGGAATCCGGCTTCCTCCAATCACGGCGTTGAATCAGACACTGATTCCCCCTGGGGGGAAGCCATGATTGGAGGATGACCTATCCATCATTTCTGATGTCAGAAATGTCTTGCAACGACCGGAGGAAGCTGGAGCTGCTGTCAAGGTTAAAAGGCAAGTTTTTTTCACAACAGGAGGGAAATGTAAATTTTGATAAATGAAAGTGCCCAGTGCCCCTGTTTTTAATTGAGTTTTTAAAAACCGGGCACTTTAGCATCAAAATTGACATTCACTTTAAGTTTCATTTTGTCGTTACTCTCCTTTATTAATTTTTCTTTAACTATATGGTATGTACACTATGGTACCTTGCTATAAAATATTAAATTTATATTTTATTGGAAAGTATGTTCAGGCAGCTAGAAAGCAAGCGCATTATAAAAAGACACAATTCAATATTGTGATTACATAACAAAGTGGTTTGCTGTGAAGATCAATTGAATTCTAAACCCCTGCATTGATTAGGTGAACTGCAAGATATGAACAGCAATAAATAAATCTTTGCTTCCAATTTTGTCACCATAAAATTATAGACATTATTACTGTGCATGCTACATGGATTTAAGGGCGTGAAACCCAATTTGTTTCTTTCATGATTTAGATAGAGAATACAAATTAAAAAAAAAAAGTTTCCAATTTACTTCTGTTATCAAATTTACTCTGTTCTCTTGTTATTCTTTGTTGAAGAGATATCTAGATAGGTACTGAGCACATGTCTGGAGCACTACATAAACAGGAAATAGTTCTGCCATCTAGTGCTCTTGCTTATGTATAAAATTGCTGCAGAACTGCTGCTATATACTGCCACAGATACGTGCACACTCCTGAACTTTCCTGCTTTTCCACAAAGGATAACAAGAAAACGTAGAAAATGTGATAATAGAAGTAAATTGGATAGTTGTTTAAAATTGTATGATCTATCTGAATCATGAAATCATTTTTTGGGGTTTGTGTCCCTTTAAGAGAGGGGGATCAAATTTTTACAACCTATGTATTTTTGGGTGTTATAGGCTCAGCCAATCAAGATCTGTATATTCAGCAAACTGAATTATAATACACAAAAATGTGTCTCCTACTTGATGGGTGGTTTTAAAGCTCCTTTTTATTATTTATGCAAGTGGCATTCACTTGGTTATATATAAATACATTTGTACTTCTACAAATGTATTAAGGCAAGGAGCTAAAGTTTAAAGGCACACTAATTTCATTTGTTAAAGGGACACTAAACACTACATTTGATGTACCTCCGTGTAATCAAGGGTGCTGACATTTTGGAACCTAAGCTACACTACAGGTATCTTAAGGAGAGTTACTGCACATGTGCAAACACATTAACACTGAAATGTAGTGAAAGTTAGATTTCAACATGGCGGCCAGATGACTAGTGGGAGGTGGGGAATAACCTTAATACTGTGCTTATAAAATGTATTTATTGTTTAATGGCCCTTTAAAATTATGTATTGGAAATAATTCAATGCATTGCAAATTATTTACATTTAAAATAGATGTTCTAAAAGCCTTTATTAATGTCTTTTTATGATAAATGTATGCATCATTTCAATTTTTATATTTTTATCCCTTTAAATGTTTCATTAACAAAGAATATCAAGAGGTGAAATTTGATAAGTAAATTGAAAAGTTTTTTTTCCTCAAATTATATATCAATCAATTTTCCTTAGTAAATACATCTTTCATAGGCACCAGATATTGCTGGTTCTATGAACCAAGGTCCCATGGCATCTAGATTTATACATCTGTCTCTTAATCTATCTATAAAAAAAAGAAAAAGGCCACCATTTTTTTCAATTGGAAAGATTTTAAATGCGAGAGCTGTTTAGCTACCCAACAGGATGAAACAGTGCTGTATGTAAAATAAGGCTTGTTCGACTAGCATTTTCCAGTTTGTGTGGTTATTTAAACCTTTATTATACATAAGGCACAAGCAATGGGTTGGAATTAAGATTTCACGCCGCTTTCAAAATTCATGAACTGCAATGAAATAGATACACATATTTTGCTACAGAGCTGTCATCATAAACACATAAGAAAGACATAGTGATTTATTAGTATACAATACTTCACTAATGTCTGCAATAAGTAGTTTCCTTTATATTAAAATATACCAGGGTTGTAAAAATGAAAATAACCATCTTCCCTTCTATTACGGAGTATTTTGACTATATAAAAATCAGCGTTACAATCAAATTATGTCTGAAGCGAAATGGGCATTTAAAATGATAAAAAAAAAAGAATATGCTAACACAAATGGAACTTGTAAAGCCATTGTCGAAATCTAAAGCAGCAGTAATTAATTTTGAAACGCAAGAGCGCCTCTCTGCCAGAGAAACAATTCCAGGGATGACATACAGTGAGGTCAGAAAATGAGAAAACTAATGATCTCTCTCTAAGTAAGAACCATGGCTCTTTTAATTTCTGCTGCCAAAAAAAAAAAGCGCTACAGAATAGATCAGAACGGTTCCTGGCATTGAAACCTAATCACAGCTAATGGTTTCTAATTCCCCCCCACCCATGCTACTAAATTATGTAACAAAAAAAAATAAATCACAGACTACTCCATTTATCGGTACATTGTCCAAAAAGTGTATCAAAGGATCATTAAATATAGTATAATCGCAAAATATGCAAATACGTAATAAAACAGACAATGGAATTGCACTTATTCTGAATTTAAAATGATTTTTTTTTTCAAATCTTTCAAACTTCCAAATCTAGATGATTCTGATATGTCACAACGAATCAAAAAAGAGCGTAAATATGGTAAAAGTTCGCCCAGGTTGTCTCCGTGTATGTAGACACCAAAGCCTTACCAATTTTAAAAAGGATTAATATATTTTACTATATATATATATTTATATATTAATACTAAATATTTTACCCTATAAATGTATTTTTTTAATGTTAATTGACTTTTTGCATATTTAAAAGTATTCATGCAATAACGCTTTTTTAAATTTTTAGATTTTTTTTTTTTAGAATAAAATATGATTAAATCAACTGTCTTAAAGGGCCACTAAACCCAAAATCTTTCTTTCATGATTCAGATAGAACATACAAATTTAAACAACATTACAATTAACTTATATTATTTATTTTGCTTCATTTTTTAGATATCCTTATTTGAAGAAAAAGCAATGCACATGGGTGAGCCAATCACATGAGGCTTCTATGTGCAGCAACCAATCAGCAGCTACTGAGCATATCTAGATATGCTTTTCAACAAAAACTATCAAGAGAATAAAACAAATTAGATAATAGAAGTAAATTATAAAGATGTTTAAAAATGCATTCTCTTTCTAAATCATGAAAGAAAAAATGTGGGTATCATGGCCCTTTAATATTAGACAACTTTAAATTGTCAACGTACCCAAAACAGCATTTTAACATATTGATAATGTGCATTGAAACTAATACAGCAGTATCAGTTGTGTACAAAAGATCTTCAGCCAATAAACATTAGACAGAAGTAAATATCCACCAATGAGCAATAGCAAGAAGTACCAGAGCATTAGCAAGATGTACACATCAGTCAACAGGCTTTTAAAAAGAACTAGACAACTGGTAGTGCTGTGTTAGAATCACTTTACTGCTTTTACTTCACATTTTTCAAGAAAAAGGCAACAAGATTT
>NC_069505.1:339285756-339290756 GCF_027579735.1 Bombina bombina
GTAAACAGTACTGATATTATCTGCTCAGAACAGCATATAAAGAATACAATACTAAGGTACTTTCACACCTTCTTTCCTCCTAGAGAACTCTACAATCCCAAATGATTCAGATATGTCTACCAGATAAGTAGTTTAGGATCTCTGTTGCTTATTT
Source organism: Bombina bombina (assembly GCF_027579735.1). NCBI lineage: Eukaryota > Metazoa > Chordata > Amphibia > Anura > Bombinatoridae > Bombina > Bombina bombina. The sequence continues at coordinate 339,285,911 of NC_069505.1, forward strand.
AAACATTGTAAAGTCTGGTTGTTCATTTTTATTTGTCATTCTTTACTTTTTATTACACATTCCTTGCTCCAGGGGCCCAAAACGGCAGGGAACAGATTATGCTTTTAACCCTATGGTTGTCAAGGAGGGCTGTATCTAAGGAGTGTGGTTAAAGGCACAGTGTATTGTAAAAATTGGTTTTCCCTTAAAGGGACAGTCTAGTCCAAAAAAAAACTTTCATGATTCAGATAGGGCATGTAATTTTAAACAATTTTCCAATTTACTTTTATCACCAATTTTTGTTTGTTCTCTTGGTATTCTTAGTTGAAAGCTTAACCTAGGAGGTTCATATGCTAATTTCTTAGACCTTGAAGGCCGCCTCTTAAGAATGCATTTTAACAGGTTTTTCACCACTAGAGGGTGTTAGTTCATGTTTTTCATATAGATAACACTGTGCTCGTGCACGTGAAGTTACCTGGGAGCCATCACTGATTGGCTAAACTGCAAGTCTGTCAAAATAACTGAAATAAAGGGGCAGTCTGCAGAGGCTTAGATACAAGATAATCACAGAGGTAAAAAATATATAAATATAACTGTGTTGGTTATGCAAAACTGGGGAATGGGTAAACAAGGGATTATCTATCTTTTAAAACAATAACAATTCTGGTGTAGACTGTCCCTTTAATGTGTTTCAAATGACTTGCTATGCTAGCAGCAGAGTATAAAATGTATAAGAAAATACTCCTTTAGGTTTATTTTTGTGTACAAAATAGCTGTTTGTTCTTTGAAACCACAACCCATTACAATGGACTGAGCTTATAGTGGAAGACTTCTTTCATTTATAACTTTATATACATATAAATGCTTCCATATTTTATCGCTCTCTGTATGCCAAAAGCCTAATAATTAAAGAGAACAAGTAAAAATTAAAAAGTTGTTATTAGTTATCTCACCTACTCCCCACTAGGAGTGTAATTTCTTCTTCTGGATATATTTACCCAGCCTTTCTATAAATAATACTTAAGTATTGAAATGTTCAGTAAAGGTGGGTATGCTAGTGGCAGAATTAACTATTTCAAATTAGAAAATATATATTTAATCTTAAAAGGGAAACCATACTTAAAAATGTCCTATTATTCACATAAAAAGGCAGCTTTTAAAGATTAGATTTTTTTTTTCTTGTTCTAAGACAGTGTGACTTGTGCACTTTTTATTAATGCCCATTGTGACTACAAGCAGGAAATAGCTACCACCTAGTGAGCTTTAAAAGGAAGTACCTGTCCAGGACCGTCTTTAACACAGGGCAAAAGGGGCAGCTGCCCTGGGCCCAGTCTCTGTTGAGGGGCCCAAGAGTCCTAAAAAAAAAATTAAAAATTTTTTTTTTTTTTTTAATGGTTCATACCAGACTGCTGATGTGACATGGGGAACACACACATTCAGTCCTAATACTGTCACAGTCAAAAGTACTCTGCTTATATTTTTTTTAAAAACTGTGCCAGACCGTGCCGGTGTCATGTGACATGCCAAGCTAGTGCCATGTGCTGTTTTAGATGTGCACTGTGCAGCACTGAATGCTAATCCCTAACTCGGCATCCAGCCATTTCCCACTGCATCAGAAAAGGTCTTACTGGGGTTACCACTGTTACCAGGTAACTGCTCTGGTGGTGGGGATTGTTTCTGGGTAGGGCTGACTGTAGGCGCATGCAGCAGAAAGCTGGAGCGGCAGGCACATGAGGATTTGAGCATCTGTGCAGCTGCATACACTGCTCTCTTCAGTCTTGAGGCTGTGTGACTCATCTCACACTGTATCCATGCAGCCTTGGACAGACAGCATCATTTCTACTGGTCCCTTTAGCCCTGCTCTTTCTGCTGTGGCCCTAAGATCAACTAACTGAAGTTTGTTAGGGGAATAGTGCTTTGTAGAAAGGTGTCAGTGGGAAGAATAAGTGAGTGCACAGATGCCCCTCCCCATGCAGCAGTGTCTAGTTCAGGGTGAGAGGGAACTTGTTCCTAGCAAAGAAGCTACATGTGCTGGTGTGGCTGATGTATAGCGTCATGCTGATACTTCACACATTAATGTAAGGTTTATTTTTATAGTTTTTATTTTCTCTCTGTCTCAGATTTTACAGCTTCCCATAGTAGTTCTGCTGTTCCAGTCAGTAAACTTATATTTGTCTGCACCTCCATGCTTCCTCCTTTACCTTGCTTTGCTCCTTTTGGCTACCCTAAATCTCTTTAACCAGCTAACCTCACACCAGAATCACATTCAAAAGAATATTAAATGAATCCACAGTGGAGGAATTTATATATTTATTTACTTATTAGTTCTGCTTAGGTCCAGTTTCACATATTGCAATTTTTTAATTTTTTTTTTTTTAAAATGATTAGCCCAGCAGTGGATGATCCACCGCTGGGCTAATAATAAAAAAAAAATTTGATTTAGTTGTTTTTTGGGATTTTGGGGTGGAGAGCGAAATTGCATGGGGTGGGGGGGCCAAGAAAATTTTTGCCCAGGGTCCAATCAATATTAAAGACGGCCCTGTACCTGTCAACCAATGAGCATTAGTAGGAAGTGCCCATCAGCCAATGAGCATTTGTAGGAAATGCCTGCCAGCCAATGAGCATTTGTAGGAAATGCCTGCCAGCCAATGAGCATTTGTAGGAAGTGCCTGCCAGCCAATGAGCATTTGTAGGAAGTGCCTGCCAGCCAATGAGCATTTGTAGGAAGTGCCTGCCAGCCAATTAGCATTTGTAGGAAGTGCCTGCCAGCCAATGAGCATTTGTAGGAAGTGCCTGCCAGTCAATGAGCATTTGTAGGAAGTGCCTGCCAGCCAATGAGCATTTGTAGGAAGTGCCTGCCAGCCAATGAGCAATTGTAGGAAGTGCCTGCCAGCCAATGAGCATTTGTAGGAAGTACCCGTCAGCCAATGAGCATTTGTAGGAAGTACCCTTCAGCCAATGAGCATTTGGAGGAAATGCCTGACAGCCAATGAGCATTTGGTGGAAATACCTGACAGCCAATGAGCATTTGGAGGAAATGCCTGTCAGCCAATGAGCATTAGTAGGAAGTGCCTGTCAGCCAATGAGCATTTGTAGGAAATGTTGTCCCTTTAATAATCACTGTACTCCTTTCAACACAGTGGCCTTGTTTTAAACTTTAAAGGATATTTTATATCAATAACAGCTCTTTTCCTATAACTTAAATATAAACCACATATTGGCACTTTTGTGATAATTTCATAGGTAATTTGTGAAGAATGTACCACTGATAGCTACAAGTAGAAAAATGTCACTAGCTTAACCAAATGGTGTCACCCAAAGGATAAATTTGTTGGCATGGCTGATGTTGTGCTATGTAGAACAAATGCTTATATTGTGGGTAATATTTCATAAACAAAATAGAGTTAATCCAATTTTAAAAACAGTGATTTTAGATCAAGAATAGATGAAGTACTGATAACACCTATTCATTAATTAAATTGCTCCACAGTCTCCATTGTAGTGAAAAATTAAGGACAGATATAATTTAGCTTCTGTAATTAGCACAAAACCACTGCGTAGCATGTATCTGGGTCAGGGTGCTGATTTCTGCAGGATTCTATCCAACATCTCTGAGAGGCATTGGAAAAAAATCTCAACGGTCAGAAGAAAAACAATTGACTAATAAACTAAAGTATTTTTAACAATGCATGATTAAAGGGAAAGTCTAGTCAAACTTTCATGATTCAGATAGGGCATGCGATTTTAAACAACTTTCTAATTCACTATTATCATCAAATTTGCTTTGTTCTCTTGGTATTCTTGTTTGAAAGCTAAAGGGGCTTAGAAATTAGCATATGAGCCTACCTAGAAGGCTGCCTCTTATCTGAATGCATTTGACAGTTTTTCACAGCTAGAGTGCATTAGTTCATGTGTGCGATATAGATAACATTGTGCTCATACCCGTGGAGTTACTTATGAGAGGGCACTGATTGGCTAAAATGCAAGTCTGTCAAAAGCACTGAGATAATGGGGCAGTCTGCAGAGGCTTAGATACAAGGGAATCACAGACCTATTAATATAACAGTGTTGGTTAAGCAAAACTGGGGAATAGGTAACAAAGGAATTAACTGTCTTTTTATGGAACCAAAAGGAAGATGTTTGTTGACACAAAATGAGTCCTGCGGCTTAGATACAAGGGAATCACAGACCTATTAATATAACAGTGTTGGTTAAGCAAAACTGGGGAATAGGTAACAAAGGAATTAACTGTCTTTTTATGGAACCAAAAGGAAGATGTTTGTTGACACAAAATGAGTCCTGCAGTGCTACTCAATTGTGACTCATCACATACAAAAGTGGTCAAGACACACCTTTTGCATGAGTGCACAACAGGATGCATATTTAGATAAATAAAATAAGCCACTAGAGGGCATCACAAGTTTGTTAATGTCACACCTGATTATGTCAAGATACAATCAAGTTACATATGGCAGGAAAGCAGGAAATATCTCATAAGATATATTCACTGTACTTTAATAAATATGTTCCATACATTAAATAAAAGCTCTGTGCTTTCCATTAACCTGTTAAATTCCAGAAAGGTGATAGTTGTTTTTCAGGATTTGTTCACCTTTTTTCATGATTCAAATAGAGCATGTGATTTTAAACAACTTTCCAATTTACTTCTATTGTCAATTGTGCTTTGTTCTCTTGATGTCCTTTGTTAAAAGAACAAAAAAGCACTACTGTGAGCTAGCTAAACACATCTGGTGAACCAATGAAATGAAGCATGTATGTGCATTTACCAATCAGTAACTAGCTCATTAAATCATTTGCAAATGTCTGTACAGCATGTAAAACTTTTTTTTACTTTTAACACTTGAAT
>NC_069505.1:339298256-339328256 GCF_027579735.1 Bombina bombina
CTCAAATTGTCCCCTCTAACCAGAAGAGACTGGAATGCTTTGTCTTTTAGGTCCACTTCATCTCAGTGCATGTCATGTGCTACTTGCACAAAAAGGTTCGTTTTGGAAGGTTGTAATTATTTCTGTTTTGTCATGATCGTCAATAACAAGTCAGCAAAACAAACACAAATTATCTGATATTTTCAGTACATCTCCCACCTAGCAGATTTGACAGTAATAAATAGAGCAAACACATCAACAGGAAACAGAAGCAAATGGCTGTCATGACATATTAAAGGGATATGAAACCCAATTTTTTTTTCTTTCATGATGCAGATAGAGCATTGGTTTTTCAAACCTGTCCTCAGACCTCCCTAACAGGCCATATTTTGAGGATTTTGAGGATATCTGAACTGGAGCACAGGTGAAATAATCAGCTGCTTAAAGGGACACTGAACCCAAATTTTTTCTTTCATGATTCAGATAGTGCATGCAATTTTAAGCAACTTTCTAATTTACTCCTGTTATCAATTTTTCTTTGTTCTCTTGCTATCTTTATTTGAAAAAGAAGGCATCTACGCTAAGGAGCCAGCCAATTTTTAGTTCAGTAAACTAGACAGCACTTGTTTATTGGTGGGTGAATTTATCCACCAATTAGCATGAACAACCCAGATTGTTCACCAAAATTGGGACGGCATCTAAACTTACATTCTTGCTTTTCAAATAAAGATACCAAGAGAATGAAGAAATGTGATAATAGGCGTAAATTAGAAAGTTGCTTAAAATTGCATGCTCTATCTGAATCACGAAAGAAAAAAAATTGGGTTCAGTGTCCCTTTAATAAACATGGTTATTTTACCTGCTCTCACCCAAGGTAATCCTGAAAACCTGACCTGTTGGGGAGGCCTGAGGACAGGTTTGGAAACCGGAGAGGTAGAGCAGGCAATTTAAGCAACTTTCTAATTTACTCCTATTAATATTTTTTACATTTAGCCACCAATTAGCAAGCACTACCCAGGTGCTGAACCAAAAATGGGCTGCCTCCAAAACTTACATTATTTATTTTTTCAAATAAAGATAGCAAGAGAACAAAGAAAAATTGATAATAGGAGTAAATTAGAAAGTTGAGTAAAATTGCATGCTCTATCTGAATCATGAAAGAAAAAAAACCCTGAATTTATGCTTACCTGATAAATTTATTTCTCTTGTGATGTATCAAGTCCACGGATTCATCCATACTTGTGGGATATTCTCCTTCCTAACAGGAAGTGGCAAAGAGAGCACCCACAGCAGAGCTGTCTATATAGCTCCTCCCTTAGCTCCGCCCGACCAGTCATTCGACCGAAGGCTAGGAAGAAAAAGGAGAAACTATAGGGTGCAGAGGTGACTGAAGTTTTTCAAATAAAAATATACTACCCGTCTTAAACAGACAGGGCGGTCCGTGGACTCAATACATCACAAGAGAAAGAAATTTATCAGGTAAGCATAAATTCTGTTTTCTCTTGTAAGATGTATCGAGTCCACGGATTCATCCATACTTGTGGGATACCAATACCAAAGCTTTAGGACACGGATGAAGGGAGGGACAAGAGAGGTACCTTAAATGGAAGGCACCACTGCTTGTAGAACCTTTCTCCCAAAAATGGCCTCCGAAGAAGCAAAAGTATTGAATTTGTAAAATTTGGAAAAAGAATGAAGCGAAGACCAAGTCGCCGCCTTACAAATCTGTTCAACAGAAGCCTCATTTTTAAAAGCCCATGTGGAAGCAACTGCTCTAGTAGAATGAGCAGTAATTCTTTCAGGAGGCTGCTGTCCAGCAGTCTCATAAGCCAAACGGATGATGCTTTTCAGCCAAAAGGAAAGAAAGAGAGGTAGCCGTAGCCTTTTGACCTCTCGGTTTACCAGAATAAACAACAAACAATGAAGATGTTTGACGGAAATCTTTGGTTGCTTGCAAGTAGAATTTTAAAGCACGAACCACATCAAGATTGTGCAACAGACGTTCCTTCTTTGAAGAAGGATTAGGACACAGTGAAGGAACAACAATTTCCTGATTGATATTCCTATTAGAAACAACCTTAGGAAGGAATCCAGGTTTGGTACGTAAAACCACCTTATCTGCATGGAAAACAAGATAAGGTGAGTCACACTGTAAAGCAGATAACTCAGAAACTCTTTGAGTTGAAGAGATAGCTACTAAAAACAGAACTTTCCAAGATAGAAGCTTAATATCTATGGAATGCATAGGTTCAAATGGAACCCCTTGAAGAACTGAAAGAACTAAGTTTAAGCTCCATGGTGGAGCAACAGGTTTGAATACAGGCTTGATTCTGACTAAAGCCTGACTTAACGCTTGAACTTCTGGAACATCTGCCAGACGCTTGTGTAAAAGAATAGACAATGCAGAAATCTGTCCTTTTAAGGAACTAGCTGATAATCCCTTCTCCAAACCTTCTTGGAGAAAGGACAATATTCTAGGAATCCTAATCTTACTCCATGAGTAACCCTTGGATTCACACCAATAAAAATATTTGCGCCAAATCTTATGATAGATCTTCCTGGTGACAGGCTTTCTAGCTTGAATCAGGGTATCAATGACCGACTCAGAGAAACCACGCTTTGATAGAATCAGGCGTTCAATCTCCAAGCAGTCAGACGCAGAGAAATTAGATTTGGATGTGTGAATGGACCATGGATTAGAAGGTCCTGCCTCAATGGCAGAGTCCACGGTGGAACCGATGACACGTCCACTAGGTCTGCATACCAAGTCCTGCGTGGCCACGCAGGTGCTATCAGAAGCACCGAAGCTCTCTCCTGCTTGATTCTGGCAACCAGACGTGGGAGGAGAGCAATCTGGCCTATGTATTTCCACTGTTTCAAGGACCAGGGTACTGCTAGAGCATCTATCAGTACCGCTGGGGGATCCCGGGACCTGGACCCGTAACGAGGAAGTTTGGCATTCTGACGGGACGCCATCAGATCCAATTCTGGTGTGCCCCATAGCTGAGTCAGCTGGGCAAATACCTCCGGAAGGAGTTCCCACTCCCCCGGATGAAAAATCTGACGACTTAGGAAATCCGCCTCCCAGTTCTCTACCCCTGGGATATGGATTGCTGAGAGATGGCAAGAGTGATCCTCCGCCCATCGGATTATTTTGGTTACCTCCATCATTGCTAGAGAACTCCGTGTTCCTCCTTGATGATTGATATAAGCTACAGTCGTGATGTTGTCCGACTGAAATCTGATGAAGTTGGCCACAGCTAGCTGAGGCCATGCCTGAAGCGCATTGAATATCGCTCTCAGTTCTAGAATGTTTATCTGGAGGAGAGTTTCTTCCCGAGACCATAAGCCTTGTGCTTTCAGGGAGTTCCAGACTGCACCCCAGCCTAGCAGGCTGGCATCTGTCGTTACAATGAGCCACTCTGGCCTGCGGAAACACATTCCCTGAGACAGGTGGTCCTCAGACAACCACCAGAGAAGTGAGTCTCTGGTCTCCTGGTCCAGATGCAGTTGAGGAGATAAATCTGCATAATCTCCATTCCACTGTTTGAGCATGCATAGTTGCAGTGGTCTGAGGTGTAGGCGGGCAAAAGGAACTATGTCCATTGCCGCTACCATGAGACCGATTACCTCCATACACTGAGCCACTGATGGTCGAGGAACGGAATGAAGAGCTCGGCAAGTGGTTAAGAGTTTTGATTTTCTGACCTCCGTCAGAAATATTTTCATTTCTACCGAGTCTATCAGAGTCCCTAGGAAGGAAACTCTTGTGAGAGGGAATAGAGAACTCTTTTTTTATGTTCACCTTCCACCCGTGAGATCTCAGAAAAGCCAACACGATGTCCGTGTGAGACTTGGCTAGCTGGAACTTCGACGCCTGAATTAAGATGTCGTCTAGATCAGTGGTTCTCAACCAAAGTGACCTCAAGGCCCGGTAAATTTTAGCTAGACATGTCCAGGGCCCAGTAGTTTATTTATATATATATTTATATATACATATATATATATATATATATATATATATATATATATATATATAGTGAGTAGCAGGGGCGGGCTGATCAGACAGGCAAATAGGACCTGGGCCGAGGGACCAGCAAGTAGAGGGGCCCAGAAATGGTATCTCCACAGATCTTGGTGCATTCCTTAAGCTGTAGTTTTCAGTTGCCCTATCAGTAACTAATCAAATAAGTGTGGGTTTAGTGGGGGCCCTGGCAGGGGTCTGCCACTGTGAGGGCCATGGAGTGTGGGGTCTGGCCCTGGAGGTTGGGTGCCCTTTCTCTGGCCCTTAATGTTGGGGGTCCTGGCTCTGTAGGATGAGGGGCATGTTGGGGGCAGGGCAGGAAGGCTACCATGTACATTTGCATACAATTTAATACATTTTGGTCAGTGTGAGACAGTGTTCCTGGGGCCTTGATTGGTCTCAGTGTGCACCTGGTTTGCAGTGGGGTAAGAGTGTGCAGTGGGGGCATGACAGGTCAGGGCCCACCAGCAGGGCTATCACGGCCCGGTACTGGGCCACGGCCCGGCTGTTGAGAAACCAGGGTCTAGATAAGGCGCCACTGCTATGCCCCGTGGTCTTAGAACCGCCAAAAGGGACCTTAGCACCTTTGTGAAATTCTGGGAGCCGTGACCAACCCGAAGGGAAGGGCCACAAACTGGTAATACCTGTCCAGAAAGGCGAATCTGAGGAATTGATGATGATCTCTGTGAATAGGGATGTGTAGATACGCATCCTTTAAGTCCACGGTAGTCATATATTGACCCTCCTGGATCAGAGGTAGAATAGTCCGAATAGTCTCCATCTTGAATGATGGTACTCTGAGGAACTTGTTTAGAATTTTGAGATCCAAGATTGGTCTGAAAGTTCCCTCTTTTTTGGGAACCACAAACAGGTTTGAGTAAAACCCTAGCCCTTGTTCCGCTTTTGGAACTGGGCGGATCACTCGCATGGTATGTAGGTCTTCTACACAGCGTAAGAATGCCTCTCTCTTTGTCTGGTTTGCAGACAATTGAGAAGTGTGAAACCTCCCCCTTGGGGGAGAGTCTTTGAAGTCCAGAGATATCCCTGGATATCCCTGGGACACAATTTCTAAAGCCCAGGAATCGTGGACATCTCTTGCCCAAGCCTGAGCGAAGAGAGAGAGTCTGCCCCCTACTAGATTCAGTCCCGGATCGGGGGCTACACCTTCATGCTGTCTTAGAGGCAGCTGCAGGCTTCTTGGCCTGTTTGTCCTTGTTAGGTCTCCAGACTGACTTGGATTGGGCAAAATTCCCCTCTTGCTTTGCAGCAGGGGAAGCTGAAGCGGGACCACCCTTGAAATTTTGTTTGGTCCTCAATTTATTTGTTTTATCCTGAGGGAGAGCATGGCCTTTCCCTCCAGTGATGTCTGAAATAATCTCTTTCAGTTCAGGTTCAGGCCCGAATAGGGTCTTTCCTTTGAAAGGGATGTTCAAAAGTTTAGATTTTGATGATACATCAGCAGACCAGGACTTAAGCCATAACGCCCTGCGTGCTAAAATGGCAAAACCTGAATTCTTTGCCGCTAACTTAGCCAGTTAGAAAGCGGCATCTGTAATGAAAGAATTAGCCAACTTAAGAGCCTTAATTCTATCCATAATATCCTCTAATGGAGTCTCCATCTGAAGAGCCTCTTCTAGAGCCTCGAACCAGAAAGCAGCTGCAGTAGTTACAGGAACAATGCACGCAATAGGTTGGAGAAGAAAACCTTGATGAACAAAAATTTTCTTCAGGAGACGCTCTAATTTTTTATCCATAGGATCTTTGAAAGCACAACTGTCTTCGATAGGTATAGTTGTACGCTTAGAAAGAGTAGAAATAGCTCCCTCCACCTTAGGAACCGTCTGCCACGAGTCCCGCATGGTGTCAGATATGGGAAACATTTTCTTAAAAACAGGAGGGAGAGCAAACGGAATACCTGGTTTATCCTACTCCTTAGTAACAATATTCACAATCCTCTTAGGGACTGGAAAAACATCAGTGTAAACAGGAACCTCTAACTATTTGTCCATTTTACACAATTTCTCTGGAACCACTATGGGGTCACAATAATTTAGAGTCGCTAATACCTCCCTGAGCAATAAGCGGAGGTGTTCAAGCTTAAATTTAAAGGCCGTCATGTCAGAATCTGTCTGAGGGAGCGTCTTTCCTGAATCAGAAATTTCTCCCTCAGATAACAAATCCCTTACCCCTACTTCAGAACATTGTGAGGGTATATCAGATACGGCTACTAAAGCGTCAGACTGCTCAGCTTTACTTAACCCAGAGCTGTCACGCTTTCCTTGTAAAGTGGGCAGTTTAGAGAAAACCTCTATGAGGGTTTTATTCATAACTGTGGCCATGTCTTGTAAAGTAAATTAATTTGACGCATTAGAGGTACTTGGCGTCACTTGTGCGGGCGTTACTGGTTGTGACACTTGGGGAGAGCTAGATGTCAAAAACTCATTTCCTTCTGTCTGAGAATCATCTATTGCTATATTTTTCATTGCTAAAATATGCTCTTTATAATTTATAGACATATCAGTGCAAGTGGGACACATTCTAACAGGGGGTTCCACAATGGCTTCTAAACACATTAAACAAGGATTTTCCTTAGTGTCAGACATGTTAAACAGGCTAGTAATGAAACAAGCAAGCTTGGAAAACACTTTATTCAAAGTAAATAATACTTAGAAAAAAACGGTACTGTGCCTTTAAGAGAAAAAAAGATGCACAAACTCTGCAAAACAGTGTAAAAAAGCAGTAAACCGAAATTTTTACAGTAGCATCATAAAGCCTTAGTAACTTTGCACAGCTATGCAAATAAACAATTAACCCCTTAATGTAAAAACCGGATTGACAAACGTCAAAAACCGGTAAAAAACGTTCAGCACCTTGCCACAGCTCTGCTGTGGCGTCTACCTGCCCTTTATGAACGATTTGTGGGGAAAAACTTCTTTACAGCCCTCAAACACAACAGGACCCTCTGGAGAAGCAGCTGGATGTCTCTGAGGAAAAGAAACTGCGCAACTGAGGCGCAAAAATAGGCCCCTCCCACCTCACTCGATGTCATGGGGCCTAAAAGAAACACAACAGAGTGTTTCCTAAACTAGCCATGTGGGTTAATAACCCTTAAAACAAGCCACAAAGACCCCTTAAAGTCCCTCAAAAAAACGTTATTGCAATAATAATAAAAACGTTTTTCCTTATCAGTGTCACCAGTAACTAATGAGCCCTTTGTGCAAGCTGGGATTCTTACTAAGTCTCTGAATACAGCTTACCCTTCCCTCATGGGGATATTGCCAGCCTTTTCTAGAATTAACACAGTCTGTCTAGAAAAAAATAGACTGAACATACCTCAAAGCAGTTTAGCCTGCAAACTGTTCCCCCAACTGAAGTTTTCCTGTACTCTTCAGTCCTTGTGAGAACAGCAGTGGATTTTAGTTACAAAGTGCTAAAATCATCATCCTCCCTGCAGAAATCTTCATCTCTTTTCTGGCAGAGAGTAAATAGTACACACCGGTAGCATTTAAAATAACAAACTTTTGCTTGAGAAAATAAAAACTAACATTTTTGTCACCACATTCACTTTACCCTTCCTAGCAGTTAAGCAGGCAAAGAGAATGACTGGGGGGGCGGAGCTAAGGGAGGAGCTATATAGACAGCTCTGCTGTGGGTGCTCTCTTTGCCACTTCCTGTTAGGAAGGAGAATATCCCACAAGTATGGATGAATCCGTGGACTCGATACATCTTACAAGAGAAAAAAGGGTTTCATATTCCTTTAAACATAAACTGCTATATAACGACATATAGCTGGGTAGAAGGTTCAAGTTTCAGCAGGTTCAACTTAGCTATTTATCCCACCCAATATCAATAAGTAAAGTAATATTAAAGAGAAAATGATCTAATGAGCTAATTCTATACAAACAACTAATCAATAATACAATGCTCTATGAGTTTAACCCCAGCAATGGGGTTAAATACATAGTTAAAGGGACACTAAAGTAAAAATTAAACTTTCATGATTCACACCGAGCAGTCCGTTTTAAAAGACTTTCCAATATACTTCCATAATGAAACTGTGCACACTGTTTTTATATGTACACTTTGATGAACCAGCTAATACTGAGCATGTGCAAGAGTTACAGTGCAGTACATGAGTCTGTGATTGGCAGATGGCTGTCACATGGTACGGGGGGTGCAGCAAGCTGAAGTATGTTTTGAAACTTATCCGTAAAAAACAGACTGCTCAGGTAAAATCCAGAGTAAGTTCTATTGCATTGTCTTTTAATTATACATTTATTGATTAAGCAATTCAACTGCATTTAATAGTCTTAACAGCTCCAGAGCAGCAATGCATTACTGGGATCTAGCTGAACATATCAGGTGAGCCAATGACAAAAAGGATGTGTGTAGCCTCCAATCGGCAGCTAGATACCTAGCTGTGCTTTTTCAACAAAGGATACCAAGAGAACAAAAATAATCTGACAATAGAAGTAAATTGGAAAATACAAATAATGTCCATTTAAAATGTGTAATATCAACTACTACTCATCAGCTAATACAATTTACTTAAAGATATATATATATAAATTAACAAAAAAAGAGCTGCCAGCAATTAAATATTTGTTTTACACTGATAATAATTTAAGTTAAAAGGGACAGTTAAGTCAAAATTAAACTTTCATGATTCAGCTAGGGCATGCAATTTTGAACACCTTTTCAATTTACTTTTATCATCATATTTGCTTTGTTCCCTTGATATTATTTACTGAAAGCTAAACCTAGGTAGGCTCATATGCTAATTTCTAAGCCCTAAAAATGGCACCTCTTATCACAGTGCATTTTGACACCAAGACAGTGCTAGGTCAAGTGTTCCATATACATAACATTGTGCTCACTCCTGTGATTGACTAAAAGGCAAGTCTGTCAAAAGAACTGAAATAAGGGGGCTTAGATACAAGGTAAAAAGTGTATTAATATAACTGTGTTGGTTATGCAGAATGGGTAATAAAGGGATTATCTATCTTTTTAAACAATAACAATTCTGGAGTAGACTGTCCCTTTAAAGCTGTTTTGATTTTGAAGCTTACAGCAGACATCACAACTTTACCTGTTTCTGAGCATTGCCCTGCTGTCCCTCTCTAAAGCCTTATGTCCATATTTGCAGAATTTCCATAAAACCCACCCATAGGTCGCTCAGATACACCCACAAACCGCCCAGACACTCCCACTGACCACCCAGACACGCCCATAGTCCAGCCCACTATCCTCCTAGGACCTTGCCACCTTCAAACACAGCCTCACAAAATAGTGACAGCTCCCCTAAACCTCGTTGAGTCCCTAATACCTAGCCACAGCGGTATGGGAGGTATGTTACAGCAAGATGCATGTTTGTGTACAAGTGATTCTTAAAAGGGACATTAAAGGGACAGTCAACACCAGAATTGTTGTTGTTTTAAAAGATAGATAATCCCTTAATTACCCATTCCCCAGTTTTGAATAACCAACACAATTATAAAAATACACGTTTTACCTCTGTGATTACCTTGTATCTAAACCTCTGCAGACTGCCCACTTATTTCAGTTCTTTTGACAGATTTGCATTTTAGCCAATCAGTGCTCACTACTCAGTAAATTCACGTGCATGAGCTCAATGTTATGTATATGAAACACATGAACTAACGCCCTCTAGTGGTGAAAAACTGTCAAATGTAGAGGCAGCCTTCAAGGTTTAAGAAATTAGCATATAAACCTCCTAGGTTTAGCTTTCAACTAAGAATACCAAGAGAACAAAGCAAAATTGGTGATAAAAGTAAATTGGAAAGTTGTTTAAAATTACATGCACTATTTGAATCATGAAAGTTTTTTTGGACTTGACTGTCCCTTTAAAGACTTTGTAATTACAGTACATTTAAAGTAGAACATATCAGTCAAGTCTTAAAATTTGTAAAACAAACCAGCATCCTTATTCCTGCAATTATTTCTCTATAGTAGGGCGGACAGAGCAGCCAAGCAAATAGGACCTGGACCGGGGGCCCACAAATGGCATCTACATGGCTCCTGGTACGCTATCAAGGGACACTGAACCCACATTTTTTCTTTAATGATTCAGATAGAGCATGACATTTTAAGCAACTTTCTAATTTACTCCTATTATCAATTGTTTTTTTTGTGCTATCTTTATTTTAAAAGCAGGAATGTAAATCTTAGCAGCAAGCCCATTTTAGGTTCAGCACCATGGATAGCGCTTGCTTATTTGATGCTTTCATTTAGCCTCCAATTAGCAAGCATAACCCAGGTTCTCAACCAAAAATGGGCCGGCTCCTATGCATCATATTCCTGCTTTTTAAATAAAGATAGCAAGAGAACGAAGAAAATTTGATAATAGGAGTAAATTAGAAAGTTGCTTAAAATTGCATGCTTTATCTGAATCACGAAAGAAAACAATTTGGGTTCAGTGTCCCTTTAATGTTTTCACTCTCTTTATCACACTACCTTACTAGTGGATGTAAATTTCCCGTTTAGATTCTGCTAATTGTATATGTATCTTCTTAACCCCGTTACAATTCTAAGTTTATATTCAATGAACCTCTATATTCCAGATTGTTCCTAAGGGTTTATTTTACTAGACATTCATTATGCTAAACATTCATTAAAAAACATATATTTTTCCTTTAAATTCTAAAATTACTAAAAAGACCCCGGTGTCTATTAACAAAATGAATTCTTTGAGACAAATTCTTCAAGGACTTCTTAAATGCTTGCTTCTACTTCACTATACAATATCCAACAATAGGTTATATTCTGACACAATGTAAATTCAATCATTTACAATATAGTGTTCCGTTTGGAGTATTATTTCCTCTTTTTGTGCTAGTTGATAATATAACAACCCTTTTAGCTTTCAATTTGTTTGAAATGATTTTTTAACTAAACCATATTGGTAAATATAAAAATGTATACAGGTGGCCCTCGTTTTACAACGGTTCAATTTACACCGTTTCAGAATAACAAACTTTTTTTCCAGTCATGTGACTGCTATTGAAAAGCATTGAGAAGCAGTGCATTTATTAAAATAGCCAGTAGGAGGAGCCGTCCGCTTGTGTTGCAGCAAAGCCAAGCAAGCTGAAATTAATCAGTTTAACCAGATCTGAGCTATCGAGCAGATTTCAAAGGAACAAGATCTTCCTGTCTATAAATCAGTCCAGATTGGAATGCATAGAAAGAACTGTTTGCAGAAAAATGCAACTGAAGTCTGTGTTGTGTGATTATTTTATTAGGTTTATAATGCTGTTTAGCAAATGTTTTTGTTAATTTAACTTAGTTTAATTATATATTCTGTGTTGTGTGATTCTTTTATTAGGTTTATACTGCTGTTTAGCATTTAAAGTCTTCATTTCAAAGCTTTAAAAATAATGTATTAGGTGTTACTTATGACAATTTTGAGAGGGGCCTGGAACCTATCTCCCTCACTTCCCATTGACTTACATTATAAACTGGGTTTCAATTTACAACGGTTTCGATTTACAACCATACCTTCTGGAACCTAACCCTGGCATAAACTGAGGGCTACCTGTATTGTCCTTTTCCAAGGTGGTTATAAATGTAACTTTCCTGGCAAATATTCAGAGTAGCGGTTTTTATATTGCGGTATTTTGTAATTGCAGTCTTATGTTCCCTTGATATAGTTCAGTATAAACAAAGTTCTTTTTTAAAAAAAAAAAAAACAGTATATCTGTGGTAACTGCTTGAGATATTATAGTCTTATTTACGGTTTTTGGCTGTGGTTTCTTCTCTTTGTTCTCCTCCGTGTAAAACAGTACACTATTTCGATGAGATGCTCCTCATAAATAGATGGTTCCGGTGGAGTGTCATCGAGCCTCCGTTTACCGGACAAGATGATCTTGAGAAAGGCTTACAGCTGAAACGCGCAGAAACCTGAAAGAATAATCACCAATTGCAAGCTGCTATCACAAGGAGAAGGAATATCCGGTAAAGTAAATCCCTGAAGGGGATACAACGGGGATACAACAAGGTCCGGAAGACACAGCACTCCACCGGAACCATCTATTTATGAGGAGCATCTCATCGAAACAGTGTACTGTTTTACACAGAGGAGAACAAAGAGAAGAAACAACATCCAAAAACCGTATGTAAATAAGATTATAATATCTCAAGCAGTTACCACAGATATAGTTCAGTATAAAGGAAGTTCTTTTTTTTAAAAAAAACAGTATATCAAGGGAACATAAGACTGCAATTACAAAATACCGCAATATAAAAAGCGCTACTCTGAATGTTTGTTTAGCATAATGAATGTCTAGTAAAATAAACCCTTTGGAACAATCTGAAATATAGAGGTTCATTGAATATAAAATTAGAATTGTAAATGGGTTAAGAAGATACATATACAATTAGCAGAAATTTACATCCACTAGTAAGGTAGTGTGATAAAGAGCGTGAAAACATTAAAGGGACACTGAACACATTTTTTTTTCTTTTGTGATTCAGATAGAGCATGCAATTTTAAGCAACTTTCTAATTTACTCCTATTGCCATTTTTTCTTCGTTCTCTTGCTATCTTTATAGGAAAAAGAAGGCATCTAAGTTTTTTTGGTTCAGCGCTCTGAACAGCACTTTATTGGTGGATGAATTTATCCACCAATCAGCAAGATTGTTCACCAAAAATGGGCCGGCATCTAAACTTACATTCTTGCATTTTAAATAAAGATACCAAGAGAATGAAGAAAATTTGATAATAGGAGTAAATTAGAAAGTTGCTTAAAATGTCATGCTCTATCTGAATCACGAAAGAAAAAATTTGGGTTCAGTGTCCCTTTATACGTATATTTACCCCTTCTATTTACCTTACACGTATCCACTTAATCAACATCACCTGTATAATAAAATAGCAGTTGTGGAAGTATAAGGAAATCATATATCTAAGAAACATCATAAATACTGACAAAAGGGACTTTCATATACACTTATATATATATTTAATTGTGTGCAATAGGAATCAGCAAGCTTTTTGCGCCACCTTATATTTATATCTAGTTCTATAAACCCATGGGAAAAGTTTATTAAAGGTGAGCAGGATTCCACCCATTGATCAGGACAGATAATAAACCCATAGTGACAGGCATCGCCGGGGCTTCACGTTATACGCAGTGACGTCACTGCGCAACTTTATTTAAAAATAACAATGTTAAGTATAGGAAAAGTGTAAGTCTTGGGGATCTGTGGAAAAAAAAAAGTAAAAAAAAAAACAACCTTTAAACAGCTTAGCATCCAAGTGGGAAAGTGCTTAGCACTCAAAGGGTTAAAATATACTATTTGAAATGTTTGGCAGAACATTTTGGAGTTTTGAGTTCCTTTAAAAATGCAAACGAGCCGTCATCACCACAAATTGAATTAAATATAGGTGTGTGCATATAAAATGTTACACACTTTCTAGACGCAAGACAATTTACAAGATTATCACATCTCTAGAGTTTGTATATAGCTAGATGCTCACACCCAGCACCATCGTATGAGAGATTTAATTGCAGTGTGACACAGAAACCTTCCTGCTATTGCAAAACGTATGAAGCATGAAA
Organism: Bombina bombina; assembly: GCF_027579735.1. Classification (NCBI taxonomy): domain Eukaryota; kingdom Metazoa; phylum Chordata; class Amphibia; order Anura; family Bombinatoridae; genus Bombina; species Bombina bombina. The sequence continues at coordinate 339,311,838 of NC_069505.1, forward strand.
TGCCTAAATCACTGCAGCGTAAGACTGAACTTTATATAATAATCGCATGACTTTGAGCTGTCAGGGTGAATACTATTTTTACTGAGGCTGTTCTGAACCACATTTTATGCTATAACTTGCTAGATATATTTTCTTTATCTATGTGATTATAATTGGATTTATGACATTCTAAAGTTAAATTCTAAATATTTAAAGCTGCAGAACTAATTTTTTCTTTGACATTTAAGGGGACAACAAATACATTTTCTTTTCTCTCTTGCATCCAATAGAGGGTATTTAAAAAAAGAATTTGAAAAACAGATGCTTATGCACTAAAAAAAAAAAGAATGTGGTTGGTATGTTCGTGCGGTGTGGTGCTATGGGAGCCAAAATTGAACTTTCAAATGTATTTCATTCTCTTGGTATCCTTTGCTGAAAATCATACATAGGAATGCTCAGGGGCAGCAATGCACTACTGAGAGCTAGCTGGTGACTAACTATGTGTTTAAACAGGGATGTAGCTAGACCTTATGTAGTGTTGCTACGGTTGCCACCTCGGTCATGTTTTCCTGGACACTTATGAATTACACATGCTGCAGGGTGTGCAGGGAGGAACATGAATAGTGCTGTCTAGGATCACTATTTGTGTGCTGTCCAGGGGTGCAATTCATGTTCCCCTCTGCTCACCCTGCAGTATGTGTAACACATAAGTGTCAAGGATAACATGGCCGAGGTGGCAATCCTAAGGGTTGGATTCATCAATCAAGGTAGGACAGAGGCATACATATTTGCCCCTGTCCGCCCCCGACCTCTTCTCTGGCAGGCAGCAATTTACTGCCAGAATTTAACATTGCACACGTGCGATCCCGCCCACGCACAGCCAATCATGTGATGGGAAAGAGCTGTCAATCTCGCTGGTCAGACAAGACCGGAGAGATTGAAAGAGGGTAGAAAAGCAACGATCTGATGACCGCTTCTTGATAAATACTGACTGTTGGTTCACTTATGAGAACCTGTAGTCATAGGGAGGAGAAGCAAGTCCTAAGTGATGCTAATAACCCTCTTATTTCCAGGGGTCTCCCTTATTTGCCAACACCTTTTTTATAGTCTCCAGACTCCCTTATTTATCTGTTCATTTTTCTGAACATTTTTCTCCTATTTTTTTCAACATGTAACATCTTCATTTTAAACAAGTAATATTGAACTCTTGTACTCTTATTTAGTTAATAACTTTGATGTATCTGGCAGTTAATGTCTTTAATCCAAATGTGCCTTAAATGAGAAATAGATTTCATAGATTTGAAGAAAGTTGTTAATGTATATACATACATACATACTGTACATATACTGTACATGTACAAACACAGGGCTCAAAATGTTAACTTGCATTGGCGAGTAGAAATTGAACTGTGGCGAGTAGATATCCTACTCAGGTTACAAAGTAGGGGGATGTGCTTAAATCATTAAAGGGACACTAAGGTTTTAATAAATTTTCATGATTCAGATACAGCATGTAATTTTAAACAACTTTCCAATTTACTTCCATTAAAAAAGTGTGCACAGTCTTTTATATTTACACTTTTTTTGAGTCACCAGCTCTTACTGAGCATGTGCAAGAACTCAGACTATACGTATATGCATTTGTGATTGGCTGATTGCTATCACATGGTACAGGGGGAGTGGAAATATACATAACTTTGAAATGTGTTAAAAAAGAATCTACTACTCATTTGAAATTCATACATTTGAGTAAAAGCTATTGCATTGTCTTGTTATCTTGCATTTGTTGATTATGCAAATCTGCTGTGTTTACTGGTCCTTTAATTTAAATGAATATTGTGGAGAAATAGGAAATGCTCATTACCCATAGAACAGTTAATTTTTAGCAGATAACTCCCTTAAAGGGATGATGTACTCAGGCAAGCAGCTGATACGTTTATTTGTATTCAAAGTAACTGCAGGGACACTTTCTTCTACCCCCACTGCAAATACTGCAGTATTGACAAGATCAGTATAGGTGGCAGTTTCCGCAGGCAAAATCAAACTAAAGGCCACCAATGGTTACTTGTCCAGTGACAACCCATACAAATTTATAAAAAAAAAAAAAAAGAAAACTGTACATGAAACATATTTGCTCCCTTGATGCTCAGACAGCCTAAAGAGTGTCTCAGCATTATGGGAAATGTAGTTCCAAAACATCTGGGGTGCAAAGGTTGCTGACCCCTGCCTTAGATTGAATCTGCCCTGGTTTACACAACTTTGCATCATGTGGGAGACAAATAAATGCAGTGGCAAGATTTTCCAGTGTGAGAAATCTAGTGAATGTACAGTGAAACTGAATTAATATATGCATAAATTAAAGTGTTACTACAGAAAATATTTTTTATTTTTGCAAACACAGAGTCTATTTTGTATAAACACGCTTTAAAGACAGCAAAGTGGCGATGTCGGCAGACTTTTGTTGAAGTTGTGATCCCCATTTTATCCTATAGGAGACACATCGCCGCTCGTCAGCACAAGGGGGTTCAGTCCACTTTTTTGGCATATTTTTTGGCATATTTCGCCACGAGCCAGGCAATCCAAAAAGGCAATTTCTTGTTGGTCTGTTAATGTTTTAAATATTGAGGTCTTAGAGAGAACAATGTCAATGTTTTGAATATCGAGGTCTTAGAGAGAACAATGGAAAATTGTCATAGTATCAACCTGCCCCATTCCCACCGTAAGCATGATTTCTTCTAAACATTCTAGTTTACATATCTTTTCTCTAATAAGTAGTTAAAGTGAAAGTAAACTTGTGTCAACCGCTATATATATTTAAATATATCTTTTGTTATTAATATAACTTTCATTCATCATTTTTTTAATAACTAAATAATTGACCAGTTTATTAAACTGAAAGCTGCCTGACTTGTTCTACGATCCTCCGACCGCATTAAAAAAAAAAAATTCCCTTGTGACGAATACGCAATGTATTACTCTGATTGGTCCCCCTTGTACATCTTACACTGTAATTTTTACGCCCACATGTTGCTATGCGCATGCGGCTATCTGTGAATTTCATCTCTGATCCGATGCGCATTCACAATAGCCGCATGCGCATATCAACTTCAAAAAGAAATGCTAATAGTGACGTCAGTGCATTTCAAGAACGATCGGGTGAATTGTATTATTGCGCATGCGCAAAAAATGGTGATCACAAGAGCGAGCACGGATAGAGACGTATAGAGTGGGTGGGACCACTCTTACGTCTAAGACTAATAAATCAGGAAGCGAGCAGGGGGCAGAGGAAGAGATGAAAAGGTACGTATTATAAAATATAAAATTTATAAATTTAGGAACATATTGCTAAAAAACAAACTTAGCGACTAGAGTCTATGCACGGAGTAGAATCCATAACGTTTTTATTGAACTGCAAAACTGACTTTCACTTTAAGTATTGATATTTTCATTAAAGATGAGGGATACAAGAGACTAAAGCAGCTATTTCAAATGGCAAAATAAATGACCTATTTGTAAACCATTTAATACACAATAAAAATAAAATAGCGCATATTTGCAAGTTCTTGAGTTTAAAGGGATACTACACCCAATTTTTTTCTTTCAGGATTCAGATAGAGCATGCAGTTATAAGCAACTTTCTAATTTACTCCTATTATCAATTTTTCTTCCTTCTCTTGCTATCTTTATTGGCAAAAGCAAGAATGTAAGGTTATGAGCCAGACCATTTTTGGTTCAGCACCTGTGTACAGCTTGCTGATTGGTTTGCTACATTTAGCCACCAATCAGCAAGCGCTACCCAGGTAGTGAACCAAAAATGGGCCGGCTCTTAAGCTTATATTCCTGCTTTTTCAAAAAAGATATCATGAGAATAAAGAAAAATTGATAATAGGAGTAAATTAGAAAGTTGCTTAAAATTGCATGCTCTATCTGACTCATGAAAGAAAAAAATTGGCTTAAGTATCCCTTTAAAGTAATCGGGACATTTTCATGGGCTGTAACAATACCTGTACCAAAGAGAAAATTATGTAAAAGGACATCTGTTTAAAGCAAAATATATTTTAATATTTGGCTGTGGTATATTTGAAAAGTTACAAAATATCATGTTAGGTTATGTTTTCATTATTATGAAATTACAAGAAACTGGATCTGTACTGACTAATACACGTCATTCTTCAGATCTGTCAGGTCACCCTAAGCCAGCACAGTTTCATAATAGAAGTACAACGTAACACTCATGAGCTTATTCCTCTCTGCCAAGCATATCTTGTCTTTGGTTCAGATGCTAGAACATATGTTTGTGAACCCAAAATCATTTTTACTAATGCTAGAAAGTAGAGCTCAAAACTGATACATAGGACTTAATTAAAGGGACAGTCTAGTCAAAATTAAACTTTCATGATTCAGATAGGGCATGCAATTTTAAACAACTTTCCAATTTACTTTTATTATCAAATTTGCTTTGTACTCTTGGTATTCTTTGTTGAAAGCTAAACCTAGGTAGGCTCCAGTGTTCCCTCTAAAACCAGTTTTGTGAGCGGCCCAGCAGTGAAACAGTTAATTAGAGCAATTAGCAAACACTGCATAATGCAGACTGCAAGGTGCGTTTGCCTTATTAACTGTTTCACTGCTGGGTTACACACAAAACTGGCCTTAGAGGGAACACTGGTAGGCTCATATGCTAATTTCTAAGCCCATGAAGGGGGCCTCTTATCTCAGTGCAATTTGATAGTTTTACACATCTAGACAGCACTAGTTCACGTGTAATATATAGATAACATAGTGCTCACTCCTGTGGAGTTATTTATGAGTCAGCACTGATTAGCTAAAATGCGAGCCTGTCATAAGGGGCAGTCTGCAGAGGCTTATATACAAGGTAATCCCCGCGGTAAATGAAAAACTTATGAAAAACTTGGAATGGGTAATAAAGGGATTATCTATCTTTAAAACAATACAATTTCTAGGAGTAGACTGTCCCCTTAAAAGGGATAACCTCCTAACTATACTTTTAGAGTCGATCATCAAACTAAAGGTTTTAAAGTAATCCAAAGGTGAACTTCTTGCTCACAGTCCCTACAGTGACTGTACTCACAGAAAATAATAAAGTTGAAATCTACTTGAAAATATTTGTTTTAATTTAAAAGATATATAATCCCTCTATTACCCATTCCCCAGTTGCATAACCAACACTGTTAAATTAATACACTTTTTACCTCTATGATTACCTGTATCTAAGCCTCTGCGGACTGCCCGTTATCTCGGTGCTTTTTACAAACTTTAATTTTAGCAAATTAGTGCTGGTTCCTTCATAACTACATGGAAGTGAGCACAATGTTAATTATATGGCACACATGAACTAGCACTGTCTGGCAAAAAGCTAATAAAACGCACTGAGATAAGAGGTGGCCTGCAGGGGCTTAGAAACAGGCAGAGATTTAGAGGTTATAAAGTATATTAATATAACAATATTGGTTGTGCTAAGCTGCGGAATAGGTAGTAAAAGCGTTATCTATGTTTTTAAACAATAAAAAAAAGTAGACTGTCCCTTTAAAGGGACTTGATACCCAAATGTTAAATCACTTGACAGTGATGTAGCATATCTGTGAAAAGCTGACTAGAAATAGATATGCCATATGAGCTGACTAGAAAATGAAATAGAAATAGATATGCCATGTGAGCTAGCATTTTAAACAGTGGGGTAGATTTAACAAGCAGTGGATGGTGCAATCTACCCGCGAAGTTAAAGGGACATGATTCAGATAGAGAATACAACAACTTTCCAATTGACTTCTAATATTTAATTTGCTTCCTTCTCTTGTTATCCTTTGCTGAAAGGTTTATCTAAGCAAGCTCATGAGCAGTAGAGAACCTAGGTTCTAGCTGTTGATTGGTGGCTGCATATATATATATATATTGATTGCGATTGGCTCACCCATGTGTTCAGTTAGAAACCATTAGTGCACTTCTGCTCCTTCAACAAATAATACCAAGATTATTAAACAAATTAGATAATAGAAGTCAATTGTATTCTCTATCTGAATCATGAATCATGTCCCTTTAAGATGCAGTGGGTCGTAAGACCGCTGCTCCTTAACTTCTCTGCCACCTTTTAGGTGGCGGACTGCAATCATCCCGATACGATACGATCAGGATGATTGACACCCCGATTGGCTACAAATGTGCAGGGGGCGGCATTGCACAAGCATTTCACAAGAAATATAATAAAATACTGACAGCATACGCTTTAGTGAATCATGTCCGCCCGCCATTTGATAAATTGGCCCCAGTGTGTCTAGTCAAAGAGCCTCTGATCCATTGTACTTAGTCAGCAACAGTTCAATGTACTTGATACAAAGCACCCCTGGCTATCTGAGAAGACATACAACTTAAAATACTGGTGCACAGAGCATATCTAAATATATTTTTAAAAACCTGATGATTATTATTATTATCAGGTATTTGTAGAGCGCCAACAGATTCCGCAGTTCTGTAAATATAGTCGGTATACAGGATAACGTTTGTAGGTATCAAGTGGGTAGAGGGTCCTGCCGAGAATTTCACTGTTGTAGTCGGCTCTTATGAAGGTGATCTGCAAACAGCTGGGCTCACAGGCTCACATGCTAAGGGGAAAGCAATGGAGTTAGGAAAGGTTAGTGTAGGTTGTATGTATTCCTGAATATTAGTCTTTAGGGAGCGCTTGAAGCTGTTAAAACTAGGGGAGAGTCTTGTAGAGCGAGGCAGGGAGATGATCTAAATTTCCCTGCTCAGGTGAGATGATCTAAGTCCTCTCAACAGCGAGGCCCCTTAAAGAACTTTAAAAGCACACATTGTACCTTGAGAGAAGTTTATCTAACTATTCATCTTCTATATATATTACAATAAAAAGTCTAATCCCCAGACTTTGTGAAATGTCTCTCCATAGCATCAAGCTGTGATCATCGGCCCTGAGACAGAGATTTTAGAAGTATGTTTGCTAATACAAATGTATTGAAAAAAATTTCTATCCAATTGTATGCATTTCAGTTTTAGACCCAATGTCCCTTTAATTTTATGCATTCCTATATATTAAAAAACCCCAACTCCATTCCTTTATATTAAGCTCTTCCCAATACTCTGAGGACAAGTGGTAGCACCGGATAACGTGTGTTTTTGCATATTTGAAGTCTACATTGCAAAAAAAGAATCTCCCTGTCCAGCCCTTTTCATAGACCTAAGTGCTAATGCAAATTCTACCCAAAGAGTACTGCAGTCATCATTAAAGGGCCACTGTAAGTAAATATTTTCTATGCCTGTTACTAACTAACTACCCCAAATACACTTTTTATCAATAGCATTTCATTAACATATCTCTACCGTATATCAGAAATCTTGTCTGCAAATTTAATTGTTTTCCAAACCCACTCCGTAGGTATCCTTTGCTCTGTACCAATTCGTTTACAATACCTAGGTTTCAAAATGGCGCTTTAAACACAAAGTTATTGGTTTAAGTATTTTGAACACGCAGTGCTGAAAATAGTGGGCAGGATAACGTGACATCATCGGCGAATAAAAGATATAACTTTTAGAACGTTATGAAACTTCGTTTTGGAGAAAATATAGGTCAGTAGGTTTTAATTAATGTTTATTAACTTTAATATGTTAGTTGTTTAGCTTAAAAATTATAACAGAAAGTAATCCTTTAAAGGGATGTGAAACCCAAAACAATTCTGTGATTCAGACAGAGCATATAACTTGAAAAAGATTTTAATTTAGTTCTCTAACCAAATTTGCTTTGTTCTCATGATATTCTTTGTTGAAGAGATACCTAAGTAGGTGCCTGGAGAGCTACATGGCAGGAAAAAGTGCTGCCATCTAGCGCTCGTGCAAAAATATATACTTGTTGCGAAAAACGGCTGCCTTATAGTGCTCCAGAGACGTGCACGCTCCTGAGCATACGTCCTTGATTTTCAACAAAAGATACCACGAGAATGAATAAAATGTTATAATAGAAGTAAAGTAGAAAGTTGTTTAAAAATGCCTGCTCTGTCTGAATTATGAAAGAATTTTTTTTTTATTTTTGCTTCTATCCCACATGAAACAAAGTAAGCTTCAAAGTCCAATCTTCCTGCAGAATTCTGTATTTGCGGAATTGTTGTAACTTCTGGCTTGGCTTATAAACAGGTCTGGATTTGTGCTTTCCCAGAAATCTAATTTATATCGGTGCCGTGATAACAGCAATTTGGATACTGATGGATTCCTTCCCTATAAAAATGTGTCTCAAGTGAGCCCTTAACAAAAGTACCATGTGTTCTATATCATCTATGAAATGGCACAGGAGCGGTTTAACATCCTTTTTTTTTGTTTCTTGTATTAGCTCACATTTAAGACATTTAGTGTACCAGGCTTTTAAAAAAAAAAAAACTCCAGTTTATAGCCAAAGTTGTTTTCAGGTATTTGCTTCAAATGTGGATTACAGATGTAAAATCCGGAGAAAACCATTAACAAATGAAAGTGAGGGGCCAAAGCTGATCTGACCAGCCTCATGGGAGTTAAAGTGAAGGTCAGTTTTCATGTGAAAGTGCCCGGTTTTTAAAAAAAAAACTATTAAAAACAGGGACACTTTAATTCATGAAAATTGACATAGCACCGTATTTTAAAAATACTTACCTTGTTCTTCTGAAACGCCGGATTGACGTTCTGAAACGATACCCCTTCCTGGTGTACTTACCCAGCAATGATGAAACCGGCTTCCTCCAATCACGGCGTTGCCTCAGGCAATGATTACCCCAGGGGGGGGGAGCCGTGATTGGAGGATGCCGGAATCGTCATTGCTGGCGTATGAAGAGGCTTGCGACAGGCTGCTGAAGCACTGGAGCGCCTTAAAGAAGAAAAGGTAATTATATTTTTAAAAAAAGCTGAAATGTCAATTTTCATGAATTAAAGTGCCCTTGTTTTTAATAGTTTTTTTTAAAAAGCGGGCACTTTCACATGAAAATTGACCTTCACTTTAACTCTGGTTTAAATATCCTTGAAATAATCAGATATTTAAGTGAGGTCACTTATTTAAATGAGATATTAAAGGTACGTTGGAGAGAAAAAAATGCTTGGGACCAGAAGATCTGTGTGGCTCCAGAGCAAAACTGTATCAATGTGTTTAACCCATCTGAGGTGGTTAAACAAATAAAGTTCCAGGGAAAGTGAAACAAAATTACATGCTCCAACAAATTAGGGAACTTTTTCCACTAAAATGTCCTTTATTAGAAATGTTATGGTGTTCGATTTTCTTTTTAAAGAAAAAGAAAAATTATTTTGCCTGCTTCTTCTGTAAAAAGCCTCTGAAAATTGGGTTTCTACAATTTCCCTAGAAACGTTAGAGGCATTTTAGTCAAAATTAAACTTTCATGATTCAGATAGGGCATGCAATTGTAAACAATTTTCCAATTTACTTTAATCATCAAGTTTGCTTTGTTCTTTTGACATTCTTTGTTGAAAGCTAAACCTAGGTAGGCTCATATGCTAATTTCTAAGCCCTTATCTCAGGGCATTTTGACAGTTTTTCACACCTAGACAGTGCTAGTCAATGTGTGCCATAAAGATAACATTGTTCTCACTCCGGTGGAGTTATTTATGAGTCAACACTGATTGGCTAAAATGCAAATTTGTCAAAATAACTGAAATACGGGGCAGTCTGCAAAGGCTTAGATACAAGGTAAGTACAGAGGTAAAAAGTATATTAATATAACTGTTTTGGTTATGAAAAACTGGCAAATGTGTAATAAAGGGATTATCTATTTTTTTAAACAATAAAAATTCTGGAGTAGACTGTCCCTTTTAGATACCTCCATTATACTTAAATAGGGCAAAATGTGCCTAATATTGCAGCAATGTACCCAGTGATCGGTTAGATCAGGGCACAAGTTAATTTACTCTTTCCTAATTGGTCACAGCAAAAGAGGTAAGGATTATGATTTCTACCAGGCTTCCTAAGGGGTGTGTCTCTGAACTGCTTTACAAAACCATGTAAATTGTACCAACAAGATGACAGTGATATTACATTTATTTTGTATAGAGATATTTTGCATTACAGCGACTAATTGCTGATATATAAAATGCAGCCATATAGGCAAGCATGGCTCTGGGTTACAAGTTAGATATTCTTTTCATGCAAAAATAACATTTTCAGGCTGTTTTTCTGCAAAACTTGGATTGTTTGTTTGTTCCTAGAGCAGACACACCCCTCAATATTCAGAGCTGCCAATTGTCCCATATTTCATGGAAATACTGTGGATTATTATAAATTGGTAAAGTTTTGGGAGCAGCCAGGATTTGCTGATTGTCTCATTTTGACTTTAAAGGGACATGAAGCCCCAAATTTTTCTTTCATGATTCAGATAGAGAATACAATTTTAAACAACTTTCCAATTTACTTTACTTGCTTCTTGCTGAAAGGTTTATCTAGGCAAGCTCATAAACAGCAGAGAACCTAGGTCCTAGCTGTTTATTGGTGGCTGCATATATATCTCAATTGTGATTGACTCACCCATGAGTTCAATTAGAAACCATTAGTGCATTGCTGCTCCTTCAACAAATGATACCAAGAGAATAAAACAGATTAGATAGTAGAAGTAAATTACAAAGTTGTTTAAAATTGTATTCTTTATCTGAATCATGAAAGAAAAAGAAACTTGTGTTTCATGTCCCTTTAATTGAGTCATTTTACATAAAAAGGTATCACTGGATTATGTTTGGTTGTTTAATAGAAGATTGGTTAGTTAATCAGTCTGGTCTCTATCTAAAAGTGAAATAGAGGGTAACTGTGTATATAAGAGAAATGAACCAGCTAATCCGTAAAACTTGCAAATTCAATAAATTGACATGGCTTCCAAAATTGGTAGAAAAGTAATGTCGATCTAGAATTGAAAAAAAATACAAATGCACCTACTGCTTGAGATTTTATATATATATTACACACACACATAAATACATACATATATCTAACTAAACACACACACACACACACATATATATATATATATATATACATATATATATATATACAGTACATACACACACATATACAAACATACATACATACATCTATAGACATACAGACGCTGAGACACAGAGAGACATACATACATCTTTATATATATACACACACACATATAACGTATATATATATATATATATATATATAAATATATATACATACATACATACATACATACACACACACACACACACACACACATATATATATATATATATATATATATGTGTGTGTGTGTTACAAACATGATCAATATGAAATAATGACCTTTTACCCTTTTTGACAGCTGTGTAAAATGAATTAGACATGGCTTTTGAGGTTTGCAATAAACCAGATTATCTCAGATTTAAGTAATACCTACACCATGACATTTCCTGTCACTTTTGGTGCATCTCTGCAATACCTGATCAACATAATGTGAAAACCCATTGGACCCTCCTTTAAATAAAACCATTTTTCTCTCTCTCCTCCTCTCTATATACACACATATATTTACACACACACACATATATACATATACACACACACATACACACACTGTTATGCTAAAACTTCTACATGTGTTGAATGCTGCTAGGAAATGACCATTTATTTGAAACTAGATTCCAATTCATATTTTTTTCCCAAGAAAAGTGGCAACTCGATAAAGCAAGTTTTTCTGTACGACCACATTGTAACATGCAAATGGGGGGGGGGGGGGGGGGGGGGCTATTTCATATAGATAAATAAACCTTAATGACATTTCCTGATATATTTTTAAAAAAACCAACACATTTTGTAGAATCCATACTTCTAGAATGCACCAAAAATAAAAAATAAAAATGTGGCAAGACATGAGATATACGCTTTGCTGTCAATTCTGATCAACATTCAGCCTCTTTATCAACTGTATATTGAATCTAACTAAAGTGTGACAGGAGTCCTACAGTCTATTATATTTTACCTTCTGAGCATGTTAAATTTGTTCTAGTATTTCACAGAAAGTGTCATGGTTTATTTGAGAATCAACACTGTTTTATCAGCCAATAACCTATGAATATAGGTATACGATTTAAACTTATAAACTGAATCAAATATTCAATGTGTCAGATTAATCATTGTTCCTATAACATTTTTAGGTGAATAACTGGTGAATCAACTTTTTTATTATTAATGTTGAAGCCAATATAAGTTTTGACATCACAGCTCTTTCATGGACAGTTTCTCTATATAATGAAATACCCAGAGTTATAGGGACATTATTCTGTAAAACTGGTTTCCCTGTAATGTGTTTTCAATACCAGGTGCAGAGTATTGAATGCATGGGAAAATACGCATTTAGGCTTATTTGTTTAGGTTTGTTTTTGCATATAAAATAGCTGTTTTTGTTCATTCAAACCAAGACCCATTTAGGGCCAGAATACAAGTGGAGGGTTATTTAACGCTCTAGAAGTAAGCTTTTTGCACACGAGTTGCACTTATATTACAAGTTTTAAGTAAACTTTTTTTGCTTGTGCACTAACCCAACACGCATAATAAGCCAAGCCTAGAATGTGGTGCACGATATATTAAGGGCTCGATTTATCAAAGCTGAGGCGGACAGGGGTGCATATACGCCCCTGTACACCTCAGCTCGCCTCTGGCAGGGTGAATTTCCCCGGAGGAAATTACGATTGCACACAAGCGCTATTTTGCACTTGCGTGCAATCCCGCCCCCCTGCCCGCGCACAACCAATCACAGGAGCTGTCAATCTCCTCGGTCAGACTAGACCACTGAGATTGAATTTGTTCACCTTAGAGGTGGTGAAGAGGTTAGGAAAGCAGTGTTCTGATGACTGCTGCTTGTTAAATACGGCGAGCAGGTTCTTGTGAGAACTTGTAGTCGTAGGGGCTTTGATAAATCGAGCCCTAAGTATTTGTCCATATAAGTCAATGGAGCAAAAAAGTGGGGGAAAAAACCCACACTATTTGCAGGCCAGTCTGATCTTATGTTCTCAAGTGCACTAACCTGACATGGAAATACAAATTTTTCACATTCCAATATTCTTCCCATAGCAGAGTATGTTCTATTTATTCTAACCTAAACCTCATATCTTTGAGCCCTTATACATTTTTGTGCAATATTTTTTTTTTTAATAATGTTTATCAGATAGTTGTTATGAGCATAACTGAACTTTGTTATTTATTTTTTATGTTTTATGTGACACTTTTCTGTTTTGCGAAACAGTTAATCAGAGCTCTGAGGTTGTGCTAACCCGATGTGCATTAACTTCAATTGCGCTGAAGTGAACGTGTTCATTTTCAACTTGTAATACGAGCAAAAAAAAAAAACAGAAGCGCAAACACCCGCAATAAATCCCTTTTGCGCATAACTGTTAGCGCTCCACTCGTAATCTAGCCCTTAATGGGCTGAGCCTGGAGAAAGAGCAGACCTCATCTTATTTCTCTTCATACACAAAGATATTTTCTCTTGCTATACTTATAGCAATTGGAAATTAATATTTTACTACCTATCTCTCCCATCACCACTGATCTGCTGCTGCCTCTTAAGTTTTTCTTTATATAGAATAATGCAGTTTTCATATTTTCAGTGTGGGTGGTGGCTTCAACAGGCAGCGCCAGCTATTTCAAATGACAAAATAAAGATAAAGGGACAATTTTTTAACTATTTAATACAGTAAAGTCTATAAAAATACAAGGAAACTGCGAACCACCGATTCAAGAGTATTTAAGAATGGATTACAAATATACACAAACCATTGCACTTACAGAACTTCTGAAATAGCATGCACAGTCACTAGGTGTCCACACTTAAAGGACCAGTCAACACAGTAAATTTGCATAATCAACAAATGCAAGAAAACAAGACAATGCAATAGCACTTAGTCTGAACTTCAAATGAGTAGTAGATTATTTTTCTGACAATTTTAAAAGTTATGTCTTTTTCCACTACCCCTGTACCATGTGACAGCCATCAGCCAATCACAAATGCATACACGTACCATGTGACAGCCATCAGCCATTCACAAATGCATACGCACATATTCTTGCACATGCTCAGCAGGACCTGGTGACTCAAATTTTAAATATAAAAATACTGTGCACTACATTTTTAATGGAAGTAAATTGGAAAGTTGTTCTGGGTTCACTTATGTGGTCTTCCAAAAACATACTTGTCCCTCTTACCTGTCTCTGGCAACGTTTTGAGTATGGTGATCCATACTCCACAATATTTAGGAAGTTGAGGGACAAGTATGTTTTTGGAACTTTGAGTGTAGGACCACACAGTTGAAGCCAGACCCAGAGCACTGATTTCTGTGTGTTTTATTCAGTTATTAAATACGTTTTTAATCAGGTATTACATATTTATGATTGTGCGAGCAGACATGATCCAATATAGCGGATCATGTCCACTGCACATCGATAAATGCCGACAGCATACACTCTCTGCATTTATCATTGCACCAGCAGTTCTTGTGAAGTGCTGGTGCAATACCGCCCCCTGCAGATTCGCGGCCAATCGGCCTCTAGCAGGGGGTGTCAATCAACCCAATCGTGTTCGATCGGGTTGATTTCTGACGATTTCTGTCCGCGGCCTCAGAGCAGGCGGACAGGTTATAGAGCAGCGGTCTTTAGCCTGCCGCTTCATTACTTCTGTTTCCGGCGAGCCTTCAGGCGTACGGAGCTTGATAAATATGCCCCATAGTCTTAAATCTGAGGTGCACTTTCCCCTTGTATCTTTATAGATGATGGGCAAAAGGACAAAGCAGAATTACCAGGATATTAGCAGCACTCAGAACTGCATTGGAAAAAATTATACATTTTGTCCTGATAAGTTTTGCATGTTCAGGACAATGTTTTTAGTTTTTTAACCCTTTAGTTTTTTTATGATGTAATACAAACTTAACCCTAATTGAATAAGGTGATTTACTTTACCTATTATAATTCTGCTTACTTTAAAGTGCCTATTATATTTATTACTATTTCAGTACAATGTCCCTTTAACATTTTAAAGACATATCGTTCCTAAACACATATATGACCTGGTGTCAATAAAAATATATCACACATCATTTAAATAAACAGAAGAGAAATAAAATTGGGTTTCATATCCCTTTAATAGAAGGGCATAATTTTTTTTAATTCATGATTCAGATAGAATTTACTTCTATTATCAATGTTTCTTTGTTCTTTTGGTATCTTTTGTTGAAAAACAGGGGAGTAACCTTAGGAGCCTACCCATTCTAGTGCACTAGATGGCAGCACTATTTCCTGCCATGTAGTGATCCAGACATTTACCTAGGTATCTCTTCAACAAAGAATATGAAGGGAACTAACCAAATTTGATAAAATAAGTAAATTGGATTTATTTAAAAAAAATAAAAAAATTTTGGGGTTTCATATCCCTTTAAATATTCTTGATTAATTCTTAAACTGTAAAACTATTCATTCAGAAATAAGTAAAAATCACAGACTTAATGTAGATTTTGACCATAAAATATAATTAAAATTCATGCATGACCTCATAATAATTAATAATGAAATGTATTAAAAAGGTTTCGAGAAAACCCTGCTGTGGCTAAAAACCCCTAAACAGACCCAAAATAAGATTAGAGCGGTCCAAATGTTGAACAGCTGTTTTGTGACCATAACCTCAAAGAGAATAATATTCATGCAAGTCTCAAATTAAATATATATTAATTATTGCTGAGATCTCTTTATATATATTTATTTATATATATATATATATATATTTTAATAGGAGACCACATTTTAAATTCAGATATGTGCTCTCACAGAGAATTAGCATAAAACCTAACACTGGATCTAAAGTTTCTTTTTTTTTTTTTTAATAAATATTCTGCATGTGTGTTTAGACATTTTTATCAGTCAAATGCAAATTCAAATATCCTTACATTTTTCCTACATGCAAGCTTCATAAAAACAAAATTTATGCTTACCAGATAAATTCCTTTCTTTCCTGGAAGGGAGAGTCCACGACTTCATTTGTTACTGTTGGGAAATACAACAACTGGCCACTAGAAGGAGGCAAAAAAAACCCAGCCAAAGGCTTAAATATCCCTACCACTTTCTCTATCCCCCCAGTCATTCGGCTGAGGGAACGAGGAAAAGTAGGCGAAACATCAGGGTATAAAAGGTGCCAGAAGAAAACACAACAATGGAGCTGCCTGAACAAAAAACATCTTACGGGTGGAGTCGTGGACTCTCCCTGCCCGAAAAAGAAGAAATGTATCTGGTAAGCATACATTTTGTATTCTTTCCATAAGGCAGTGAGAGTCCATGGCTTCATTCATTACTGTTGAGAAAAAAATAAGCTCCAGAGGACACTGAAGGGATAACGGGAGGGGACAAGAAAAAGGCGGACCCTAATCTGAGGGCACCAAAGCCTGCAAAACCTTTCTCCCGAAAGCTGC